>NC_056748.1:809526081-809601081 GCF_019279795.1 Protopterus annectens | reverse complement strand
TCAGAGATGCCTTCCCTTTTTGGGATTTTGCTCTGTCATGTAGTAGCTTCCTCCTTCTGTTGTATAGCTTATTTATGGCCGGGGTCCACCAGACCGGTCTCCTGTTTTTGGAGGAGTGAGTCTTGGTTTTATTTGGGATAGCACGATCCATGCATTCCTGCAGGTGCTCATAGAATGCATTTGTAAAGGATTCTGCGGATTGGGCTGTATTATCCTCTGGCCCAGTAAATATATTAATGGCTTAAATAGTCAAATTAATAGATGTGGATTAATTAAATATATGAAAATAAATCAAAATTGGTCATTTTTCAGAAACACATTTATTAGATTTTTAGGAAAAAATTAGAGTTTTAAAAGTTATAAAGTGCCAGCAAATTCATCTTCCAAAGATGAAAATGAGAGGATTAATATTTCAGAAATAATTCAATTGTGCCTAAAGTGATATTCTCATTCAGTGACAACAAAGGCATGTTTATAGTAGTCATAAGTGAGTATCAAAACAGAGTGCTTACCTTAAATTAACTCATATTGGATACCTGGAATGGGAGCTAAAATTGTTAAAAACTGTCTAGACATTTTGATAAAAACATGAAGGGTTACTTAGTATTAAGGAGGTAATGTTAACTATATCTTCAATTAATCTGATTCTAACAGGTCAGATAAAAATTATGGCTATAGCTAAAGCATTAAAGCATGGATAAGCCAACTGGAATTAGAAGACCTGAGCAACAGACACAAACTCTTTACAATTTATACATGATCATACATTAACAGGATGCACTCATTCAGATAGGTCTATAGTGCCTAGAGAAATGATCTCACAGATTGATTCATATAAAAATTATACCATGTCCTTTATCAGATCACAAATGCTTTAATGTTTAGATTAACTACAGATTGTAATAAATTGGTTGTTACAAAAAGGACAGCAGTTTATATGACTAAACTCAATGATTTTAAGTAACGGTTTCATGAAGAAATACAGAATTATGCAATAAAAATTGCAATAGGTAGATAAATAAAACGATACAAGATTCAATGAAATCATATTCATATGAGAATATCAAAGAATGGAAAAACAAGTTAAGTAAATTACAACAAGATTTAAAGAATGCTCAAATGAAGTATAAAAAGGAGAGAACACTTTTTGAAATTTTTATAGGATTTATATATGTTCAACTATATTAAATCATAAGAGAGGCACCCAAAAGGATTACACAGATTAGCAAACAGATCTACATTTATTTATTTATTTTACATTTGTTAACCGGGGTAGTCTGACTGGATATATTTCCATTTTCAGCAGAGGCCCGGGGAGAAAAGCTCCACATATGGACATAAGAGATTTATAATGAGTACAAATAACAAGTTACAGACTTGTAACACTTCAACCAATGCATCTTGATTACAAAAAGAAGGCGACTGAAAAATTTCAAGATAAAACTAAAATACATTGTATTAAACATCAATTACAACTTCTAAAACCCGAGAAATAATAAGAGAGACCAGGGAAAAGAACTAAAACATTGAAACCTAAAACTAGATTACAAAGGATAAAACTACCTAGACTATCTAAATACTATCATCTTTAGCATTATTACATATTGTAACATGAGAAGAGAGAGTAAAGTGTCAGGAGTTAGCAAAAAAAAAGCAGTAGAAGGGCAGTGCAGAGTTGAAAAAGATATAAGCTTCCTGGGAATAGAGTCAGAGACCCAAGGAATAGGATTTGTGAGGAGAAGGAGGCAAGGTAGCGAATGGCCAGTTAAGGGGGGGGGGCGTAAGAAAAGGGAGAGAAGAGAGTGGTAGGTAAGGAATTAACATTACATTAATTAATAAATCTAGCTAAATAAAAAGAATTCAAATATCAAAGTCAGAAAATATTTCAGATACAAAAGAAATTACAAATGTTCCCAAATCCTATTAAAAAAATGTATACTACAGGTAATACATTGAATGTAGAATTAGCAAAATCCTTTCTGAAAAAGGATGCAACAACAAAGCTAACGTAATGAAACAAAAATGAATAGAACCTGCATCTAGTTTCAAAATAAAAGAACTCAAAAATTAAACTAAATAAAATAGTAAGGACTGATGGGATAAATATGACATTCATATATATATATATATATATATATATATATATACATACATATATACATACACACACACATATACATACATACATATATATATACACACACACACACACACACACACACACACATACATAAAAACTATTTCCTCTAAAAGTCATTTCATTATTAAAAAAAACTTTAAAGTTCACGATAGTAATACTATTCCCTGACTGTGGGATATGCATTAACAACCTAAATGATGAGAGAAAACCAACCTTATTATGCATCACACATTGCATGAGATGCAGATTTCAAAAATGTTTTTCCACACTTACAAATATATTAAAACCATTATACTAACAATAAACAAGAAAGTTCAAACTGGCTTTACTATGTAAAGACAAACCAAAGACCTCATTAAAAGAACCCTTACGACTAGTTAGGTAAACTTCAATAATACAGTACTGACTGGTATAAGCTTGGATATCAAAAAGCATCTGACCATTAAATTTGAACTAGGTACTACACATATTTGGTTTCCTATTCATTTTATCAATATAATATGCAGTAATATATCATATGTTGAAACAGAATATTTTAAAATACATAAAGGGGTGAAAGAAGGGTGTCCTTTATCAACGGTTATCTGTAGCATCTCATATATATATATATATATATATATATATATATATATATATATATATATATCTGGAATAAAATGTAATAAGACAAACCCTCTATATAAATTGTGAAATAAATGAATCAACTGAAAATTATAACTGGAACTGTAGCTGAATAACATATTTAGGAATAAATTTATCTTACAATTTAGAAGAAATATTAAGAATTAAACTGCTTTAATATTATAAAAGAAATGTGAAGAAATAATTTCAAACTGGAATAAAATGCTGTTCATTTCTGAGGATACAGTGTGCGTCACAAAATGATTCTTCTTCCCAAGATCCTTTAGTGTAGGAGATGTAGTTTTTATAGTATAAAGAATTTACTTAAAAGATCAACAAATATTTTTGATAATTTCTGTAGAATGCAAATAAATAAAGGATTGCCATTTATAATCACATTATCCAATGTATGAATAAGGGAATGAGAATTTATTAAACAAACCCTTACAGCATAGTCTCAAACCTTAAAATGATTGTATACTGGCTGGATTTCTCATACACAGCAAAATGGAAAAACTGCAGAAATCAATGTCTTGGAAAGAAATTTAAATTAAGAAGACAATTGATAAAGGTAACCATTTGAACTGAACTGCCAAGACTCACAATGCTGAGTCCTGGAACGTGTAGAGTAAATAACCAAAAATCTATCTAGGCTTACCGTACAATAAAGTCCAAGATTGCTACTTCTCTGAATAGTATTTACTTTTCTTTGAGGTATGGCGATCTCACAGCTGGCATCTGTATATTTGGGGGTGTGGGGTGGCTGCCCATACATCAGCAAAAAATAAGTTTAAAGGAGAAAAGTTATGTTTGATATTCACTCTTCTCTTGTATTTTTGGTCTTTTTTCAGCATTTTTGGACTAAGAATTGTAAGTCCTAATAATTCCACAAACAGCTATGTTTTATCTATAAATAACTCTACAAACTCAAATTATATTAAAACACATTGATACATTTTTAAGAATTTCATATAAATCTATCCAGTCTTAAAGGTTAATCATCATATTTTTATAGGTTTTACAGCTGGGTTTATAAAAGGATCTAATACAGAAAGAGTAAATAAATGGAGAAAACATGACTTTACATATTGTTTGCTTGTCTGATGGGATCAACTTTGTTGCCGATAGATAATATTATTCTTTTTTTCCCCAAAATCTCTTTATTTCAATTTTCTTTTTTCAAACAACAATATGGTAACTCAAAAACACAAATAAATACAAATACCTATCTAAAGTAAACAGACAATCTCGTTCCGAAGAAGTCACTACATCGTCAAGTAAAGTATGAGAATTCTTATGTTCATTTGGTCTCACAAGGGATAGTTAGAATGGGGATAGTCTATATATATATATATATATATATATATATATATATATATATATATATATATATGTAAAAAATAGAAATTTAACCATTTATTTGTATGTTTAGGGAAAATATCTAGTTACACATATACTAAGAAAAGGGAGAAGATGCAAGAAAGACCGGTTATACTACATTCATTTCTTATTTAAAAGGTTAGCTTTTCATGACAATTTGTAGGCAAATTTTGTCAAGAATTATATCTAGCAAGTAACCCCAATATTTTTGGTAATAGCGTTTGTTTTTGAATAAATTAATTTGTGAGATGAGATATATTTGATAGCAAGATTGCTAAAATTTTCCAATGTAATTGGTGACATGACATTCCAATTCTTTGTAATAAAGAATTTAATAAGGGCACACATCGTAATAAAGACATGTTTTAATATTTTTGGGAGTTGATTGATATTAATGTACAGTATAGCTGTCTCCCAAGTAAGGGTTGATTTTTCATATCCCATCTTCTCTAATCTTACTCTCAAGGAACACCAAAAGTTGTGCATCTTAGTACAGTTCCACATGACATGTAAAATATCAGCTGTTTGATCCTGACAATGGGGACATATAGGCGAAAAGTTAGGATTGAATTTATTTAATTTAGATAAGGTATAATATAGATTATTTACCATAATTTGTGTATATAACATCTTCTTGAAAGGAATGAATTTGATTGTATTTTCAATGGCTAGTTTCTTATTTTCTTCAGTCGGTGATTGATTTTTTGTTTGCCGTTTGAAAATAAGGAATTCTGATGTTTTGCACGCATTACAATTTTATAAGTCCTAGAAATTGTTTTCCCTTTAATTGCAAGATTTTCAAGTATTAATTTAACTAAATCTATGTTTTGTACTTCCGTGTGTATTTCTGAGAATTTAGCATTTATAAGATGAAGTTGGTTAAGGATAATACTATATTTCATAGGAAGTTTGAGTTAAAGTCTCATTTGCCCCCTGTTAGAGTCTTTCCATTGGTATATATCCCATATTGTGTAGTCTTTTATCAGGGGGTAGTATGTTAGATTTACTGGTTTATAATTTATTAGTAAATTAGGATGTAGATGTAACGGTTGTATAAGGGCAAAAGCGTCAGCTAATTGCGAGGATTTAAATAGTGTGTTGTAAGAATCATGTCTTTAATTAGTGGGTGTAAATTCTTCGTGTATATGCTAGCCTGGTTTAAATTCAAGAATGGTAAGGATTTGATATTACAGCCAAGGGATTTCAACTGTTCATACCAGATTTTGGTCCACTGGGGTGTCCAAGTATTTATATACGAGTCATAGTTTATTATTTGAATTAGTCTGTATACAGTAATTATACTATAGTAAAGCTTAAAATCAGGTAACCCCAATCCCCCCTTATCTTTGGCGAGTACAAGTTTTGCATATTTAATTCTGGTAGATTTGGGATACCACAAGAATCTTGATATAGCTTTTTCCATGGCAAGTAAGAAGTTTTGGGGAATATTTGAAAAGGTAGCATTTAATTGAAAGAGTATTCTTGGTAGAAAATTCATCTTGACAACACTAGCTTTTGACAGTAGAGACATATTAATGTTCTTCCATCTATCCATATCGTTTTGAATACTAGTCCATGTAGTTAGTAGGTTATAGTTTATAATATCTTTGAAGTCTGAAGTAAATATTATTCCTAGATATTTTATCTGGTAGTTTATTTTAATCTCACTCATAGGAAAGTACAATTCTTTATGCCCTATAGGATTGAGGGGAAATGTGTGTGACTTTAAATTATAATTTGAAACTACTGAGAACTCATCAATAACTTTAAGTATTTTTGGGAGGTCAGTAGTGAGGAGTTGGAAATATATATTTAAGTCATCAGCAAAGGCAGAGTATATAAGATTTGTAATATTATTCTTAAATTTAATATAAATTTGTTTCTCTGTGATATTATCTTTCGCTCTGTGTGTTCTTGTGACTTTCAATTGATGCTATTCCTTAACAGTAATGATTTTTTATGTAATGTACTTAGTATTTTAGTGGAGCTTTTCTCCTCGGGCCTCTGCTGAAAATGGACATGTATCCAGCCAGACTAGCCCGGTCAACAAATGTAAAATAAAATAAAATAAATAAAAATAGTTACTGAGGACTGGTTGTGCATTCAAAATAAAATACAATTCCTAAAAATGAATACATAATATGACAAAAACGGACTCGAGGAACTATCATAGCTTTTTAAATTATTTAAGAATTACACAAACAAAAAGTCATGTTTCAAAATTAATTATATCAGACCTATATAAACAAATTCAAGTTTGAAGATTATATTTCCTGAATACTGCTGTGAATTTCTAAAGCAAACAATTTATTACAGACTTTCGGCTTCTGACAAAAGTATGTTTATATCAGCACATCTTTGTCTTTGTACTGAAAAATACTTGCATGGAAATTCTTTCAAAGAGCATTTTAAACATCTTATGTACTAAGAATAATATTTAATGCAACTGTTTGTTGCAGTTGTAATAAGAAAATTAAAGCAGCATGTGAGCATATATTCTAGGACAGTGATTTAATAATACAGTTCTGATTAGAGTGTTCAGTCCTTTACACAAGCTATTTCAAATATCTAAACACATAGTTTTATTTACTGTTTTTCAACCAATATGCATAGTCAAGGAACAACATATGCTTTAATGCTGTATATTAGTAGTGAGTAGAAAGACTGTCACAAAAAAATCAATCCTATTTCCTTTTTTCACAATTTATAAACTTAGGATATAATAAATCACAACTACAGCAAAGGGGAGATGAAAACAGACTGGACAAAATTAGTTGGGTTATTAGGAAAAAAAATGGAAATGAGAGTGAAAAAGGGAACTAATCAAATATATCAATTGCTACATAAATCAATTAATATAAATATTATAATTCATAAAATTGGTCACTAGAACAAAGAAAGAAAATATCAGAAATAAGACATTTGTACATAGTTCATTGTTTTACTTGTACTAGATTAGAATCACAACGTAACAGTAAACAGAGGAAGGCTACTTAAAATAAATGTTTACATTATGTACAGTGCCCATATATGTATTTTATTATATTTTGTTGTAATTTGAAAATTAGTAAAAGTGGAAATACCCCTACTACCTCTAATGATCTTTTCTGAAGTTAGCAAATGTGTGGTGATAGCTGAAACCTAAACTTGCACCATAACTGATATACTGTTCCCTATTGAAATCGCGAAGGTCCACTTACCCAAATATAGAAACATCAACACGTATACGTCGAACCACGAAAACACTGATAGTCCTGAAGCGCAAAATCCAAAATGTCGAATCGTCATGGTTGGCCCTTTTGCGGTATAGCTCCATAAGGTAAGTGTGCGATAGTTATGGACCTTAGGGTTAGGGTGCGGGTTAAGGTAAATGCATAGATAGTAATGTATGCAAGGTTTAGTGTAGGGTTAGAAGTAGGGTTTTGGTTAGTGTATGTATGTGGTTTATTTATTTTGTTTTGGTAGGTAATATGTAGCTCGCGGTGGGGTTGGACTGACTGTTCGAGATTTTGAATTTCACAGTTTAGGGCATTCGGTGTATTCGCAGTTCGGGTAATGTGTCGATGATTCCGTATTTGCTGACTAGGACTTTCGCGGTTGTAATATAGACCCCTGACATACACCCAAGACCTCAAATGACCTGAATTTTTGTTTTAACTGTTATTTTCTTATATTTCTCCAAAGTGAGATAATCGACTAACTTTTGGAAAATAAAATTCGGAATGTCCAAATCAAAGTTTAATCACTTTAAGCCACAATTACAGCCCTATAACCATGTCAGAGAGGGAATTTTACATTTCAAGAGATTCTCTTGGAAGTAAGGGAATACTTTTCTCCCACTAACTCAGCCAAATCTGCCATAACCGATATAAACACCACCTTGGCCCCATCATAAAAAAATGTTATGAAACTTTCTGAGATCTGCCAAGTCAACAAAGTGAAACAAAGATGACACAGTTTTAAAACTAAGTTTTGCACCAACATCCTTGATTGCTATTGGTGCATTTGTAGTATAAGGCAGCACTACAGCATGTGATTACTGTGTGTGTGCATGCATCTTCCTACAGATTTTAACCACAAGTAAACAAGACTGGAACTTCCATACAGTCAGGTAGACATGTACTTACACTATGCTGCATGTGTGTAGGAGGGCTCAAATCAACAGAATATTAATGAAGATGAACAAAATGTAAAAGTGAAAATTCTGAATGCTAGACTAGACAATTGGAAAGAAGAAAAGAAAGCAAAAGTGGCAGAAGGAAAACTTTGGGTTAACACAGGGACAGATGTTAGTGATGAAGTGTTACTACAGCTCTGACAGAAGCCACTACAAAGAACGTTTTCTATTTATTAATAGAAATAATTTTGAAAAAGAAAGTAAAACGTACACATCATTTTAAGAAAATGTAACCATATATAAGTGGGGCCTATTCAATGGCATTCTGGGATTGAGATCTGTCTAATATGCTTATGCATACAGTTATTAGAAAGCTGCATTTTACTTTTTTAGCAATAAGGGGCTATGTTACGAAAAAGTAACTTATGTGAATTATGCATGTTAAGGAGTCATAAAAAGGATACAACCCTACTTTTTGATAACAAGCTGTTTGCTATGTGTATTTAAAAAAAACTTTAATATACAGAAGTCATGTATTTCCTTCACAAATACAAGCATATTTTTAAACATTTCACAAGTAACTGGTGTTATGTTAAAGAAGAAATTTAACTAAAGTTTTAATCATAGTGTTGTTGTTATTGGTCTTTCGGCTTTTTCCCGGTAAGGGGTCGCCACAGCGGAACTCCAGTCCGCTAATGTTTGGCAGTAGATTTTTTTACAAAACGCCGAGGTGCCAGCTCAATGCCCAACCTTCAACAAAGGCATGCCCATTTACGCAGTGTGTATTACTGATCATTTAAATATCATTTGTGAAGACATTTCAGAATAAGTAATTTTGGTCTCAAGATGACTGTGCATTCTGGAAAACACTGAGCATTATATGGATGAGGTATATAACTACCTGAAAATAGGCGAGTATGTTCCCTGTGTAGATGCTTAAAACTGCGCCATTTACACTAAAGATGTGGAACTGTACTGAGAAGACAAATGCTTACAAGAAAGTTTCAACATTATTTAATACAATGAGCCTTATAAAATACATTAAAGCATAAAGACTAGTAGCAATATCATTTCAACACACTATACATATTTTCAAAACCCTATTGGCAAAGTGACATATTACCAACTGATAAACAAT
This sequence comes from Protopterus annectens, assembly GCF_019279795.1. Taxonomy (NCBI): domain Eukaryota; kingdom Metazoa; phylum Chordata; order Ceratodontiformes; family Protopteridae; genus Protopterus; species Protopterus annectens. Next base: position 809,591,685 of record NC_056748.1, on the reverse strand, counting down.
ACTGGCTTAAAAAAAAAAATGGAATAAAAAAAAAAAAAAAAAACAATGAAATTATATTGGGTTATGCTGTGGAGAGTAGCATACTATTGCTAATCCAAGAGAGGCTGACAGAAATACTGAGAAATAAAATGGCATGTGGTATGTCATCACTAAAATACATACAAAATATGTCTAATGCAGATATGACTCTAGATGTAGCTTTACAGACAGCAATGTCAGTGGATGTAACTGTGAACGATGCACCAGAATCCCAGCAATGTTTGCATGAATGTATCAAAGGAACCAAGAGGCAAAGAGTAGGTCAAAACATTGTCACTGTAAAGAATATTGCATTTCCTAAGTGACTAATAATATAAAGAAAGGTACTACAATGTAAGAAGTGTCACAGTAAACAAATGTAAATGTTTCAGATAACAGACTGTGCATGCCATATGGATCCATAATAGCATAACCAAGTTAGAAATTACTGTAGAGGCTGCAGGGGTAAAATTGAAACTGGAACTAGATATTGGGACAGTGACATCTATTATTTCATCTACTTACTATAATAAACAATTTAACATATACCAGCAAAATATTGTACTTTTCAAATCAATGAAGGGTGGCAATGAATCCCTAAAACTGTAATCAATGTACCAATAATGTAGAAAGGGAAAACACAGACTTGGAACCATACATCTCGTCTGCCCCTGATTTTGTCTCATTTTTTTCTCTGTCCCTCATATTTTTTTTTTTTGTTTGTTTTGTTTTTTTGGTAACATCATTAAGTACTACAGTCGGTCAATAATACCAGATATCCTGCTCCTTAAAAAATAAACAAACATGTCGCTCTATTAACTTCTTAAATTAATTAGAACAATATTTAAAAATTGTCCCTGATTGTGTGTCTATTTTTGGCCTTGTTCCAGATATCTGAAAAATAAATGCGAGGGCTTTTCTTAAGACTTGCATGTGGTCAAGCAGGTGATCTATTTTTACTTTTTTTTTTTGTTGTATTTATTTATTAACTGTGGTACAAACTGGCTATTAAAAATAGATGTAGATTGGTATGCTATTTGAGTTTGTACACATCTTTTCAGACTGGTGGTCATAAGCCATTCCCCAATATACACACATGACAACTAATACAAGATACTACAATAGTGACTGGCAGACTATGCATTATAATATAGCATAAAAATGAGGTTGGTGGCCTGCTAAACCCTGTGAGCAAGCTGCACCTAAAAAATTCAACACAGAAACAAACTCGACAAAATACAGGGCTAGGTGAAGCACATCAAAGTATCAAAACTCAGTAAAATGAAGTCTGGATGCAGTCCTTTAGAATGACCAAAAAATACAAAGTCTCGTTTTCATTTTATGAAAATAATACCACTCAGACAAAAACTTCAAAACATAATTCAGAAACCCAACACATTTATTATAAAGTGTTAACCTGACAGAAAAAAGTTAGACAAATACATCTGTAACAACATGTCTATTATTTAGCTACAGCAGTAAAAAAAGTTACAAAGCTATTTCAATTGCAAGCCAGTCAAGCTGCCACAAACACCAAGGGACCACAAGATAAACCACCAAGAAATAAATTAAAACTTGTGAGAGTATAGCAGACTACTACAATCGGTTGGCTTTCTATAGATGGTAGTCTCAATACTTTTCATGTTTAAGTCTATTAAAACAAAACCATTTAAATAGTTGATGGAACAAAGGCTCCAATTATACGTAAACTTTAAAAATGATGTGGTGGAATTGAGATACTTCTTTATTCATCCCTGCCTTCCTATACAATAAAAAGGTCATCCAGATATCTAGTGTATAGTTTCCATGGGGGCACCTGGAATCTATTAAACAAAAATTGTCTTTCCCACTAAATTAATACAACATTGGCGAAGACAGGGGTGCAGGAGGCCCCCATTGCAACTCCTCTGACCTGCTGAAAATATTGGCCATCTAAAAAAACAAAATTGTTTTTTAGAACAATTTCCAGTAATAAGTTTAAGGTGAAAATGTCATCTCTATTAAACTTGTTGGATTCCACCAAAAAGTCACAGAACCAAGCTAAGCCGATGTCATGAGGTATTACATTAAATAACTCTGCCACAGCTATAGTTAAAAAAAATCAACAGCTCAGAATAGGGGATCTCTAATTTTCAACAAAAATTATCACAAATCTTTACATAAATGCTCTACCTCATTAACTACTTTTTTAAGCTTGCAGTCGATGTATTTAGCTAGAAGGTGGGTTTTGGAGCAGCTAGCATTCACTTTCGGCCTCATGGGTGGGTCCCTGATTGGAATACTAAAGATACATAAAAACAAAGATAGAAGAGACCAAGGGAAACAACCTGCAAAAAGTCGTATACAATACAGTCAATTTGTCCTTGATCAAACAAATCTTTAATCGGAGAATCAATATTTTATAAACCAGATGAATGTAGTTTACAGAAGTCTCATCATATAATTCACCAATAAAGAGGTATCTGTGCATATGATTCAAATAATCTTTGTGCATTACTACAAATCCACCACCTTTATCAGGCTTCGTGGTTCTAACATTTATGTCATTAACCAGCTGCTTCAATAACTGAATTTCTGATTATTGAACTAGACACTGCTGTCCCTTCTAACCATTAGGGCCCTAAAATCCTGCTCCACAAATTTTTCAAACAACAATAGCAGCAATGGTAATACAGGATTAAATATACTTCTCCTACAGATAACATTAACACCCTCACTCCTAGTCTTACCATCAAACAAGAGCTTGAAATTGAGCTAAGAAAAAGTTTCAAATCTAAAAGTAAATATTCAATGTTGCCACTGTTCGTGGGCACAAAAGAGAAACCTTTACACAATAAATCAGTGTGTTCAAACTCATAATATATATTAGTGAAATTGTAACGTTTAAAGTCACTTTGGGTGTTAAAAGCGGTACACGGAGAATCAGTCTGTCCAGAGGAGCCATTGTTGTCGAAGTCAATAAATACTAACGCCTTCCCTGCTGGTAGTGAGTCCTGTTTATTCTCCATGATCCACCATAATTCGCTTGTTGAGGCTTCCAGAATCCATGTCCTTCCAGTTTCTGACTGGTCTTGTTCCGTAGCCTCTCGGACCATCTCACTGACCTATTTTTTGATTGGGTGGGGTTAGTTTCCTCAAATTCTCAGCCTTCATGAGATCCTATTGGGTTGTCAGCTTGTTTATCTTCCTCATTTCTACGCAACACAGGCGGCTTGGGATAAGCAAACCCCCTTAGAGTATTCATCTTTGTCCAGTTTAACTTTGTTTAATTTTTTTTGCTGTATGTAGGCGATCTCCAAAAATATATTGTTATAACATCCAAGACGTTGTTCAAAAATAAGGTCCCCATTATCAGATCGTTCGATTTATTGGCCTCAACAATTTATTCACCGAATAAAAAAACGGGCCAGTGACACGGTCCAAGAGGCTACAGGGCAAGACCAATCAGAAACTGGAAGGATATGAAGTCTGGAAACCTAAACAAGCAAATTATGGCAGACCACGGAGAATGAACAGGATTCACTACCAGCAACAGAGGCGTTAATATTTACTGACTCTGACAACGGTTCCTCTGGACAGACTGATTCTCCATGTACTGTTTTAACACCTAAGGTGATTTTAAGCTTTACAATTTCACTAATATAAATTATGGGTTTGAACACGCTGATTTATTGTGTAAAGGTTTCTCTTTTGTGCCCACAAACAGTGTTAAAATTGATTTACTTTTAGATTTTAAACTTTTTCTTAGAAAGCTCAATTTCAAGCTGTTGTTTGCTTGTAAGACTGAGTGAGGGTGTTAACGTTATCCGTAGGAGCAGTATATTTAATCCTGTATTACCATTGCCACTACTGTTATTTGAAACCATTGCCACTACTGTTATTTGAAAAATTCGTAGAGCTGGATTTTAGGGCCCCTAATGATTGGAAGGGACAGCAGTGTCAATTTCAATCTGAGTAAATCAGAAATTCAGTTATTGAAGCAGATGGTTAATGACACAAATTTTAGAACCATGAAGCCTGATAAAGGCGGTGGAGTTGTAATAATGCACAAAAAAAGATTAGTTGAATCGTATGCACAGTTACCTCTTTAATGGTGAATTCTTTGAGGAGACCTCTTTAAACTACATTCATCTAGCTTATAAAAAAAATCAATTATCTGATTAAAGCTTTATTTGATCAAGGACAAATCGACTATATTGTATATGACTTTTTGCAGGTTAAGTTTCCCCTTGTCCCTTCCATCTTTGGAATACCAAAGGTACATAAAAACATCAGGGACTCACCCATGAGGCTGAATGTGAATGCCAGCTGCTCCAAAACCCACCCTCTAGCTAAATACCCACTTTGACTGCAAGCTTAAAACAGCTGTTAATGAGGTAGAGCATTTATGTAAAGATTTGTGGGATTTTTGTTGAAAATTAGAGAGATCCCCTATTCTGAACAGTTCAATTTTTTACCTATAGATGTGGCACAGTTATTTAATGTAATACCTCATGATGTTGGCTTAGCTTGTTCTGTGACATTTTGGTGGAATCCAACAAGTTTAATAGTGATGAAACTTTCACCTTAAACTTATTAATGGAAATTATTCTAAAAATAATTTTGTTTTTTTAGATGGCCAATATTTTCAGCAGGTCAGACGAGTTGCAGTGGGGGCCTACTATGCCCCTGTCTTCGCCAATGTTGTATTAATTCAGTGGGAAAAACAATTTTTGCTTAATAGATTCCAGGTGCCCCCATGGAAACTATATACCAGATAACTGGATGACAGTTTATAAACAAGGAAATATCTTCACTCCTGTCTTCCCATGCATTAAAACTATCTCAATTCCACCATGTCATTTTTAAAGTTTACATACAATTGGAGCCTTTGTTCCATCAACTATTTAGACGTCTGTTTTTAAAAGACAAACAGGAAAAGTATTGAGACTACCAATTATAGAAAGCCAACCTATTGTAACAGCCTGCTACACTTTCACAAGTTTTAATAAATTTCTTGGTGGTTTATATTGGGGTCCCTTGACGTTTGTGGCAGCTTGACTGGCTTGTATTTGTTTTGGTGCTGTTTCCTGGCTCCTATTTCAATTTCAGTTGGCCCCAAGGCACAAAGGAATAAGCTTGGACTGAAATTTAAATTATTTGGGACTGAACAGTGACCCCTGAACTAGAGAAATCAGTTTTGCATGTTTGTGTTATGTGCTAAATACTACAGCTGTCCATAAGATCAGGTGTCCAATTAAACAAAGCCCAGACCACTCATCTCTGGACATTCTTCTCACCTGTCCCTAATTTTACCTCATATCTTTTATCCTGTCCCTCATAAAATGTTTGATTTTCCTGGTTAATCATCGAGAATTGCAGTCAAATAATGCAAGACATTATAGAATTTCATATTTTGTTGTTGTGTCTTCCGGCTTTTCCCGGTAAGGGGTCGCCACAGCGGAACTCCGGTCTGCCAATGACTGGCAGTAGATTTTTACGTGCTGAGTTGCCAGCTCTGACGCACAAACTTCATCGAAGGTAAGCCCATTCACGCATGTATCCACACAGAAGACGCTCTAGCTGAGAATCGAACAGGACAACGTCTTACTGTGAGGCGACAAATTTCATATTTTGTATTACTCTGAAATGCATATAGATGCAAAACCTATTGTTCTATTAATTTTTGACTGAGTTGGAGTAATTTTTTAAAAATTCACCTGATTCTGGCTGTTATCCACCCACTATTTTTTTTTTGTCAAGAATTTGAGCAAAGGCGTGAAAGGGGTTTGCCACTGTAGACATAGCACAACTTGCACACATACAGATGACTCACTATACTCCCATTACGCATCTACACTCTGGAACTCCATCCCAACAAACATGAAACGGTTCCACTTTCAAGGCCTGACAAAAGGAACACCTAAGCCACATGTGGTCGTGCACGTGCACATCACCAAAGTAACTCAATTTTCCTTTTTCAGCTCATACTCCCTTATCACTTTATAACCTATTTCCCTTCTACATAACAAACCTTTCTACCACTCCTCAATTTCTTTCATACCTTAATCCCCACTTTACATTTCAGTTTTTTTCTGACCTTCCCACTTTTTCCATCGTTTTCAAATACTTTCCACTATTCTGTTACAACCAGGTTCTATGTCAGTAAGTGCTTTAGCAATCTTACCCCAGCTATCCTCTTATCAATCATACAGAAGTTCTCTCCCTCTTTTAGATTTAATTACCATCTACTGACTCCTGTTAACTCATATTATTTCTAACATTTATACTTTAACCATACTTATAGGTCTTGTAAGTAGCATCTAAGCTGGTCACATATAATGCACATTACCCGTTTACATTCTAAATATCTTAATTGGAATTTAGTATAATGCAAAATGACGCCTCAAAATAAATACCCGTTTTATCTTCCTACAGTGTCACTCCAGAACAATTACATGTCTGTACCTATATGTTTTATGCCCAAAATCGTTTTGGCATGAGCATCGTAAATGTATCTTGCTGGAGGCCTCCAATGAAAATAAGCTTTGTCCAGTCGGCCTTTCTCAGTAAAGGCAGACAAATATACAAGTAAATAATAAAAATAATTCTTGCCAGTCTTCGATTTTGCTTAGGCTTGATGTTAACATAGGACACTTTCGCGTTCTATTGTTATTTTTGGTATAACTTACACTAAATGAGTTCACCTAAACAAGTTAAAAGTACAATAACGTCACTATTACCTACTGCTTTGTAGCATTGTTGGACGTCATTTAATTCAGGGGCTTTAATTCGCCCCTTATTTATACTTGGGGAGGGGTCGCAGAATTCTAAAACAGCCCAAGCATAAGAAAAATGGGACGTGCCTCTCACTTTGTCCGGTTTAAAAAAAAAGTCGTTTAACCAACATCCATAACGTATGACAATCCTTCAAGTTTAAATAAATACCGAAAAACGAAACTTCAAGTTCTGAGCAGTGTAAAAACTACCTTAAGAAAGCGACGCCTCCCCGCACCCCCTCTTCCAAATATTGTACTACCTTAAGACCCCCAAGCCCTGGAGTGCGTTCGCATCCCACGTTGAGAATTCCGTTTAAACAGCAATCCTAAAGAGTTTAACTGATGTAACCATTTCGCTTTGCAGTTAAATCAAGTACATCTTAAAAATTAGCTACACATAAGATATATATACGAGCATTATACGCCCCTTGAATATATGAAAAGCAGCCAGCAGTAATAATGTCGAAAAGTCATCTGTTCACGAGACAATGTTCTGAGAAAACATTTGGAAATCTTAATGTTTGATCAAATTCACCGGCATACCTCAACTACCCGAAGTTTAAAGGACCTCCATAGGTTTGTTTCAAAATTGTGTTCGTAATGTATTCAAAACTGGTGATTTTTAATTACATTTTCTTCTTCATAATCTAACATTATGCGAACCTAAACCCGTATAACTCTCAGAGTGACCTTTTCAGAGCCATTCCTTTAAAGTGAGGTTTCCTCCTCCCACCACAGCTCTCAAACACTCAGGGACTAATACAAAAGTAATCAAGGACAATCAGGAACTAAGTACTATTAACTTGAAATCACTGAGAGAATGGTAATTAATATACATTTTCTAAAGTAAAAGGCGTCTATAACTAATTACTGTAATTGTTTATTATAAATAATACGCCACCTTTTATGCAAAAGTCATCAGTTTTAGGAGGGATTACGGCGAACGAGCTAAACGTTTAAGTCCCCTACTCGTGCCATTTCTATAGTCTCGCTGTCTGGGTCTCCATGTCTCTCTCATCTCACTTCCTCTTACTTGGACATTTTTTTTCTCTTTTCTGTCTGCTTTTGGTTCATGAACAATACAGCTTAAAAGAAACTATCTTTTCTCCTGTAAAGACTTTGTAGCCAAAGAGTTAGGTATTCAAGATGACATAAATAATTAAGTGTACACCATTGTCATGTATAACTTCATCAATATGTATTTCAGACTGTAATGACAGATGATACCAGACATCAAAATACACATTCTTAATTTTAACATAAGCTAAACCTCTCAAAAAACAGAGCTTTGTATTAGAGAAATACCTCGCAGAATGCGTAGTAGCAACAACTCTCGCCCACACCACTTCCCCCGATATTTCCTGATGACGTATGTAAACTACTAAATATTCATATGTGCCGGTATGAAAATTGATCTGTCTGTTGTGCGGGGCAATGACCGCCCATTGAAAACGGCCTTAATGGCCGTTACCTGCAAAGTCGCTGGCAGTGTAGTATGACCATGAGCTGGTATAGTATCCAGGAGCCACCCATCAGTCACACTTTTTATGCCAACATTGTAACCTTTAAGGATTTTCCAAAAGTATATTAGCTTGTCAGTTTTCCCAATTGTGTTTGGTGCTAAGGTCCAGAAAGCATTTTTTTTTAGAGCAAATCAGCTTGTCTGTGGCGGGATAGCTTTCTAGAAATGGGTTTCTATTCAGCAGCAGTGGTGTTTTCATAGTTGACATAGAGTCATTTGGTTTTATGTACATTAACAGCGTGTGCACTGCTATGGAGCAGGTGTAGAAACCCGAAAATTTTGTCCTCATTAGTTGCGAAGTAAGCAGGTATTTTGTGGGGAAGACAGTTTGATATAAAGCATGTATTTATTGGGTTTTCATAGTGTATTTGTGTTTGTTATAAGATATTTTAACCTGAGCGCGTACCAAATTTATCCAGGTTTCCATAATGAATAGGTCTGCTGTTTTATAGTATGTTTTGAGGTAAAAGTCCACGTTTTGATTCTTGCATGGGGTAATTGGCTAGACTTAAAATAGCCCACAAGGGCAGTTGGCCTAGTAGTAATCTATGAACATAAACATAAAGTAGAGTGCCAATGCCATGCATACCTTTCCTCCATATTATACAAACACACACACTTCTATACACAGTTTAGAGTCACCAGTGTACCTACTGTGTGTCTTTCTGGTGTAGGAGGGAATCGGAGTAAAACTAATGAGGATGCAGAGACAAATGCACATTCTGCAGAGAAGGCACCCCAAACAGGAACTGACACAGCGATCCTATTTATGTGAGACAACAATGCTGGTCACTTCGCCAGTTTGCCATTCAAGCCAGTTCCATAAGGTGTTATTTATTTATTTACATTTGTTGAGTGGGAGCGTCTGACTGGACGTAGGTCCGTTTTCAGAGGAGGCCCGGGGAGAAAAGCTCCACAGTTAAATATACAGACAGTAGTTACATTAGATTTACATAGCAATTAACAATTTGATCAATATAGCAATTAAAAATTACAAACATAGTTACAGATGAAGAAACATAGTACATCAGTAGACAACTAGAATCGTTATCATCTGTAAAGTACATCACAGACATTAACAATTGTTACAGTAAGAAGGTCCTGCTGTATAATAAGTAGTTAAGGCTTATGAGCATCCGAGCTTGCTATAATCAAGGTAGTTAGTGGGGTGGAAAGAAAGGTAGTGGGTGGATGGGGTGGGTGATATTAGAGGGGTAGTTGCAAGGGCATAGCCAGCATGTTTTTAGGTGCGCTTTAAGTAAAGTTTTGAAGTGGGTGCATGATGGTACAGAGGTAATTGTGGGTTGGAGGTAGTTCCATAATTTGGCTGTGGCGCAAGAGAATATGTGCTTCTCCAGCAGTGTTATTGGCTTTAGTGACCTGTAAGTGATTTTTGTTGCTGGATCTTAGTGGTCTGCTGGTGCGATAGGGTTGGAGTAGATTCTGGAGGGATGGAACTTTTAGTGGATGGTTTACTAGTTTGTGGGCGAGTGCGAGTTGATACCATTGAAGGAGGTGAGGGAGTTCAAGCCAGCCCAGTTCAGCAAGTGAGAAACCGTGGTGACTACGGTAGGATAACCCTGTGGCGAATTTGGCGATTTTGTTGAAGCAGGTCTCGAGCTTGTTTAGATCGCATTGCCTTAGATTGGTATATATTGGAGAGGTATAAAGTAGGGTGGAGATAAGGTGGGAATTTGCTATTGAAATGTTTGATGAGAAGTTTCTTATTTCCTTATAACGCTCCTAGTTTTTTGTGGACTTTTTTTATGGTCATGGATATGTGAATGTCAAATTTTAGTTTATTGTCTATTTCCACTCCTAGCAATTTGGTGTGTTCTGTTGGGTGTATAGTGGTGTTGTCTTTTGCTGTGATGTTAAAGTGAGAGTTGTTATGAGTATGTTTGGTGGGTTGGAAGATGAGTAGTTTAGTTTTGTTTGGGTTGAGTATTAATTGGGCATCGGAAAACTAAGTTTCATCAGAGGAAAAGGCTTCCTGTGTGACTTTTTGTAGTTTGGGTAGGGACTGGGCTGAGCAGATGATGGTTGAGTCATCTGTGTATTGAATGAGTGCGCCATGTTTGGTGGCAGAAGCTAGATTATTGGTGAAAATAGAGAAGAGTTGGGGTCCAAGAATGGGTACTTGGAACCCCTCTAGAGACAGGTAGTTGGGGAGATATGTCATTCTGCCATACAACTGATTGTTGGCGGTCAGACAGGTAACTCTGAAACCAGTTGATGACTGATTGAGAGGAAGATAGGTTATTGAGGACAGAGATGAATTGTTTGTGTGAGACCATGTTAAATGCTTTAGATAGGTGTAGGAAAATAGCAGAGGAGAGATAGCCATTGTTTTTATGCTGAAGGATAGTGTTAGTAAATGAGATTAAGGCAGTGGTGGTGCTATGGTTTGGTTGGAAACCATGTTGAGTATTGGAAAGGAGGTTGTTAGTAAGGAGGTAGTCTGAGACCTGAGAGTGAATGCATCTCTCTAGTATTTTGGAGAATGGAGAAAGAATAGCTATGGGGCAGTAATTGGTTAGTTCTGTGAAGGGGCCGCCTTTGTGGAGGGGAATTATATGTGATACTTTCCATGGTGTGGGAACATAACTTTCTGACAGAGATCAGTTAATCAAGATGGATACTGGGTAGGCTAGAGCATCAGCTGCGATTTGTAGATATTCACTTGGGAGATTGTCTGCTGCTAATTTGGTGGGCCTAAGTTTAGTTAAGAGTTTTTTTATGTTGGAGTTAGGAACAGGTGAAAAAGAGAAGACAGTGGGGAGATTACTAGTTGAAGATGTGGGTTGGAGGGGAGGGGGGTTGTGTTGTCTAGCTAGTGATAGTACGGTTTGTGTGAAGTGTGTGTTGAATGAAGTAGCAATATTTTCGGAGGGGTGAGGGATGTTAGGAGGAGAGGTACTGACTTTACCTGGATGGAGTTTATGGAGGACCAGAATTGTTTGGGGTTGTGTTGGGAGGAGTCTAGGGCAGACTGGTAGTATTGGAATTTGCCCTGTTTTATTAGCTTTTTGACTCTATTGCATAGTTCTAGGAATTTCTGTCTAGTTGAGGGGGTTTTAGTTTTGCACCAGTGCTCCCAGGCTTTATCTCTGTTTTTCATTTCTGACTTAGTGGTTTTCTGTAGCCATGGAGAGGATTGTACTTTGGTTCTGGAAAGTCTTATGGGGGTGTGGTAATTAAGGATGCTCAGGAAAGTAGTATTAAAAAATTCAACTGCGTCATCAAGACTGAGGTACTTTAGGGGATGCCCGTTACATTCTTTGAGGCATGAAATGAATGTGAGTGGGATAAAGTTAAGTTTTTACGTATTTGCCGGTAGATGACAGGTTTAACTTGGTATAGGTGTTTTTTGAGTAGGAATGTTGGGGAGTGATCACTAAGGCTATCCAATAAGCAGCCTGCTATATATGACTGGGGGCTCTTACTGACTAGGATCCAATCCAGGGTAGTGTGCTTGCTGGAGTTTTTATTTATCCTGGTTGGCAACTGGACGAGTTGGGTGAAGCTATGAAGGTTTAGATGATGGCTTGGATGGTTGCCAGAACAGGATTGCCAGTCAATATTGAAATTGCCTAAAATTATAATTTCTTGGAGGAGATGGTGGGTAGTCCAGCTGAGGAGGTTTTCTAGTGGAAGGATGTTTTGGCCAGGTGGAAAGTAGCATCCAGTTATGTTGATGGTTTTATTTTGAGGTTGGTATATATTATTTCTTCATTGCCTATTTGTTGAGCTGATGATTTTAAGATCTGGATGTTTGATGCTGTTTAAATATTATAGCTATACTGCCTCCTTTCTTGTTTAGCTGGTCTACTCTTAGTATGCCTTAACCGGTAGGGAGGATTTGCTCACTGGTAATGTGAGGTTTTAGCCAGGTTTCTGTCAGGATGACTATATCTGGGGAGTACAAGTCTGTGGTGACATGGAGTTCATTGACCTTGTTGGATATACTTCTAATATTTAAGCTTAGTAGAAGGAGGTCACTTGGCTTTCTATTGGCTGTGATTTGGGAGAAGTTGTGGTTACTAGTCTGATTATGAGGAGTGGGGTTGGAGATGGCAGGGCCAGGGTTGGGGTGGATGTCTCCACTTAGGGCTAGTTTTGATATGCATGAGGTTATTAGTTTTCTCATTTTTTGAATATGTTTGCTTATTAGGGAAACTTTATGATTGCACTCTGCGGGTAATAGGTATGGTGGGAGGGTTACTATGTTAAGTTGTAGGGATGCTTTTTGTTTGAGTAATATAGTTGACTGGATAGGGATGGTCCTTAAGTTGGTGGGAGGGGAGCTGAGTGAGGGTGAGACATGAGTGGTGGTGTGAGTAGTAGTACAGTGGTAGTGGTTGAGTGGGGGAATGATGTAAGATATGCAAGGAGAGTGCATGCAGTGAGCATAGGTATGGTATGCTTATACATGTTAGCTGAGGAAGAGTGATAGTAAGAAGATGGAGGAGGTAGTTTTGGGTTTAGTGCTGTGAATGGCTGTTGGAAAGATGGGAGGGGTTTGCATGTGTAATAAAGGTAGAACCACTGGGGCGGGTGAGAATTGGGGGCAGGGTAGGGAGCAAAGCAGGCAGAGACACTGTTAGTTGATCTTACGAGGGGGCTGGAAACAATCAGGTAACAGAGTAAACTGATATAAGAACATATGATAGTGAATGTGGAGACTCGGGTAAGTACCTTGTATTTCCATGAACTATCAGTTAGCTGTGCCCCAGTTCAAGCAGTTTTAGTAAGTTTTATGGCAGGGCTGAGCATTAATTACTCAAAGGGTGGTTGTAGTTTTAGAAATGGTGCTCTCCACAGGTAATATTTATTAACTTCGGGATTGGCTTAAGGTATTAAATAAGGGAGGGGGGGAACAAGGGTGTGAGCAGGCAGTTCTTTTGTACTGCTGCTGATGAGCGAAGATCTAAGCAAAAACAAGTTTGTGTTTAAGAAACAATCAGAATTGACCAAGGACTGCTCTGAAGCTGTAAGTAATTTCCTAACCATTTCTCGGGTGGAAAAACAGGATAACCTTGCATCAGTAGGCTACTGAGGTCTCAATTTAAATTAACAAACACACAGTATTTGATCAGTTATGGATACTATTTGCTAACAGAAGGGAATCTTCTTCTTCTTCTTTCGGCTTTTCCCAGTTAGGGGTCGCCACAGCAGATCACCTGTCCGCTCATGATTGGCAGTGGAGTTTTACAGTGTCGAGTTGTCAGCCCGGCGCCCAACCTTCCACAGAAGGCACACACACAAACACAAACACACACACACACACACACACACACACACACACACACACACGCACTCACACCTAGGGCCAATTTAGAGTCTCCAATCCACCTGCAGCATGTCTTTGGGATGTGGGAGGAAACCGGAGCACCCAGAGGAAACCCGCGCGACCACAGGGAGGACATGCAGACTCCGCACAGAAGGCACCCCAGCCGAGGATCGAACCGGAGAACCTCTTGCTGTGAGGCGACAATGCTAACCAGTGCACCACCATGGCCGCCCATTTGCTAACAGAAGGGAATAAAAAGAGAAAATGGAAGATGAGTGTGTGTGGGGGGGGGTGCTGCTTACAAGCCAAAGCAGAGTGCTCTCCAGGGGAGAATGAATATTAGCTCAAACAGGTAGACACATACTCAAAGTTAACTTTAGCTGTTTGTGTTTGCAGACAGTTCAGACCCGGACTGCACTTTTCTTATAACAATGTATCCACCAGTTGGATAAAAAAGGTGGTGCAGCAGCTGAATACTTAGACTGGTGTTAGGTCTAGAAAAGACTACAGAGAGGAGTAAGCACTTTTGAGATGGTAAAGATATAAAGATTACAAAACAAACTGAGCAAATAGCTACTGCATACAGGAAAATATGTCTTGAATCAACTACTAGTATATGCAGATACTGAGCCAACTGGAAAAACACATCAGTGAGAAGGGACCTCAGCTGACAGGTATGCAGTCACAGATAAAAATATAGCGAGCAGCACTCTGTCCTGGGTCTCTAATGTAATTCTATCTACCAGTAACAGTACAATTATATAGAAATAATTAGACAGCAGTATGAGCTGTCTACACACAGCACATATACATGAATAACATTAGTTAACAAGGTGCAGCTATGTGGATAGACCATATTATTATACTAAAAACAACTTGGTGCAAACACAGTGCTAGCATGCCATAGTAACTTCCAGTAATAAAGCATAAATAATATTAGATGTCTAACACAATTCAACATAAATAAGCATATACAGTTGTAAAACACTGGAGAGACACTGAGCTCCTCATGGGGCCCGTAGCAGAGTGGTTGTAGTTTTAAAAATGGTGCCTACCACAGGCAATATTTATTAACTTTGGGATTGGCTTAAGGTAATAAACAGGGGAGGGGGAGAACAAGGGTGTGAGCAGGAAGTTCTTTTGTACTGCTGCTAATGAGCCAAGAGCCAAGCAAAGACAAGTTTGTGTTTAAGAAACAATCAGAATTGACCAAGGACTGCTCTGAAGCTGTAAGTCATTTCCTAACCATTTCTCAGGTGGAAAAACAGGATAACCTTGCATCAGTAGGCTACTGAGGTCTCAGTTTAAATTAACAAACAAACCGCATTTGATCAGTTATGTATACTATTTGCTAACAAAAGGGAATAAAAGAGAAAATGGAATATGAGTGTGTGTGTGTGGGGGGGGGGGGGTGCTGCTTACAAGCCAAAGCAGAGTGATCTCCAGGGGATAATGAATATTAGCTCAAACAGGTAGACACATACTCAAAGTTAACTTTAGCTGTTTGTGTTCGCAGACAGTTCACACCCGGACTGTGCTTTTCTTATAACAATGTATCCACCGGTTGGATAAAAAGAGGTGTTACAGCAGCTGAATACTTAGAGTGGTGTTAGGTTGGAGAGACACTGAGCTCCTCATGGGGCCTGTAGCAGAGTGGGTGTAGTTGTAAAAATGGTGCATGCCAAAGGCATCTTGTAGCTGATTTAGATTTTTAGAATTTTGTGTGATTTGGTAATAACTCTACATCTGCTGTAAAAAGTAGGCAGTTTATGTGGAAGATCCCAAAGAAGGTCTTCTATAAATAGTTAGAAAAGTAGAGGTGCCAGTGACAACCACTTTTGAATACCTTTGTAATAGTGTCTGATTCACATTTGTGTCCATCTTGAACATTCTGTCCCAAAGGTAGGCAATGACCAGCTGTATGACTTCATGTAAGAATCTGATCTGTAAGGAGGCAAGACTTAATAACAGCATTTCAGTGACTGTCAGCTACAAAAGTTGTCTTTAAGTCAAGTAATATTGCACTTGGTGAGTTTTTGTCTTCCATATCACATTAGATTTTAAAGAAATCCCACAGTGTATAACACAGTCTGTAATTGCACTTGTTTGTTTCCTTTCTTGAGTGCAGTTCTACTTTCACAATTTTCAAGAGCTCCAAACCATGTATATATAGATTAGATTAGTATGATATGTTACTCCATGCATTTGATGCAACAGCTAGGAAAATATGGACTGACAGTATTGTGGTTCCGTCCATGAATTGCATGGTTAAGAGTTCCATGTCCTAGACTGAATCCATTGAGTGTCTATTACACATTGCATGCCATGTTTACAAATCTGTCATTATTTTCTTAAAACTAGCACACTTTCCACAGTATGCTAAAACCTTGTGCATGAATCTTGGGCCAAGCTCTTAGCTCATTTATTCATTCTTCTATTTATCTAATTTTGTGACACTTCCTCCCCCCCTAGCTTTCAAACTTTATTAAAGATTGATTATAGATCACTACTTTATGTTATCTGCCTCATCTGCCTCTAACTGTGGCATAATCAAGTCTTCCATAAATATTTAAATTTGTGCGCTTTCTTGATTTCCACATTTCTCTGCTTTCTACAAATTTTCACAAAATTTCTGAATTATTGCTAAAACTTCTGCATGGTCTCTGGTTATTTTTCTTATTATAGGTTCCCTGTGTTCAGCAACAACTCTTTTTACTTTCTGCTGCCCATGTTTATGTGCTGTGGAGAGATTATCAAAAGTACTTGTTTAGTAACAATCTTTCTAAATTCATGCATGTTATCCAGATACTCCCTTATTTTAGCACTCCATATTTGCGCCTGTTTTTGTTCTGTGCGGTTCCATTTGTTCTGCAATTCTTTAAACTTTGTCAACCCCTCTAAGTAATTCCTATTACTTCTTAACCATATATCATTCTTTTATTTATACCCTGTTGTTAAAGTCCATTTTCATTTTATACCAATTACTAGCTATAACCTAAAGATATGTCTATCTTCCCTAACAATGCTTGAATGATTTCCACTACCCATTCCTTAAATTACTCTATTTTTTAAACAGGTATGTCCTGTTTGTACTTCATTACCTTGCATTTTTTATTATAATTGGTATTGCTTATGATCTGAAATAGTCATTGGAATTGTTTCAAAGCTTTCATTTAAATGCAAATGTTCCTGTGAATATAATTTATGTCTGGTGTAGCACAGTTATTGCGCCTTATGGAATACTGTGTAAATTATTTCTGAGTTTCTATTACTGAGTTCACATCTTCCATTCCAAATATTTTCATAAATTTCTTCAGAAATCTATCCTCTTTTGTTATATTTTCCCTTCTAGGTCCCCCCGATACATCCTCACTATTGCAAATCAAGTTCCAACCCATACCTATATGTAACATTCCCTGCTGAAAGATGACTATTTCTCCCAAAATTTTCTTAAGCTCCAAAATAGCAGTTTTTGGTGGAATATAACTACATGCCAGTGCAGTCCTCCTTCTCTGCCAGTAAGCCCTTGCAACTACAAATCTGTCATTATTGTCTTTTTTTTTCTCCTCTTCTGTCACTATTGGAACTCCTCTAGCAATTAGTATAATTACTCCCTTTTTCTTTGTCCCTGATATTTTGCTGAATATCCATCTTGAAAACCTTTCTTTGTCAGTCATATGCTCATTTCTGTCCAAATGTGTTTCCTACAACATTGCTATTTGCATTTTGCATTTCTTAATATAATTCAATACTCTTTTCTCTTTGTCAACACTTGTAAGTCAACTTGCATGCCAAGATAATATGGATAGTGTAGTTATGATAAAAAGCTATTGTTCCTACCCATTATACGTGACATTTTTGAATGTGTATTTCCAACTTTTGTGTTACATGCACATAGTAGTATTTGACAGGCTGTACCATAGATAATGGTACACCTTCTAAATGAACATTGTACTACATACTACAGGATGTCTTTGCTTTATACTTCATTAAGCCCTGTGATTTTCCTGCTTAATCAACATTGCAAAACACATGTCTTAATAAACTGTAATTTACAGAAATCCTGCATATGTACTATGGTCTGTAATTGCACTTGTTCAATTCCTTTCTTGTGTAGAGTTCAATGTTAGCAATATGCCAGAGGTGCAATCAATGTATGCATGATATCATACAGAAATCAGCATACATGTCAGTCATCAGCTGTTTCCACGCTTATTCCACCTGGTCAATCATTACAGACACTCCCACTTCTAAACCTTGTGTAGAGTTTAACGTTAGCAATATGCAAGAGGTACAGCCAATGTATGCATGATGTCATATGGAAATCGGCATACATGTCAGTTATCAGCCTTTCCCACACCCGTTCCACCTCTTAGTCATTACAGACATACCCACTTCTTCACAGAACTGGATGAGAGGTACTTCTCTAATACAAAGCTAAACATAGTCTCAAGCTAAGTGTATCTATTGTTATCTCCTTCATATGTTAATTTGACAATATAATTCCCTCCCTTTCCCCATTTATTGGATAGTGACAATGTGTATCATTTTATAAAGTCTCTCCCCTTAAACTACTCACCAGCCTAAAATAGCTATTAAATATAAAAATGTTTCCAGGCCAATTGTTTTGTATTGAACTTACTCAGTAGATAGTCTGTGATGATAGGAGGTACTGCCAGCCATGCCAGAAGTAGGGCTATGGATGTATGACTTGTGCCAACACAGCTAGCTGGAATTTTGTAAATAATTATATGTCATTTGTATATCAAACTGATTTGTACAGATGCTTGTACTGAAAATGTATTTGTGAGGTTTGCTTGTGTTAAAATATATCAACAGTGCACCCTGCTGGAATGAAAAGAAATGTACATGTATTATTGTAACTGAATCAAATGTATATGTTTTAATAGACAGCACTGGGATAGCAAAGGTTAACCAGGGGGCTTACTTTAAGAAAAATAAGGGAAATGTAAATGAGCTTTTAAACCATTAAAATGGTACCCCACAATGCTGAACAGGTCTGGAGATGGTGGGTATGGAAAAAGCCTTTGCTCATTAGCTCAGTAAAAAGAAGGGAAGCGGTCTATGCTAAAGTCCTGTCTCAGCTTCAGAGGGGATTATTGTGAGAACCTAGAGTCAGGTGACCAAATCAGGTCATTCTGCTAGCCATCTTGGATATTATATTTTACAGGGAGTAATCTCTGTGAATAGAGTATTCTGTTTTGGGGAGCCCAACTAGAAAGACTACTCATGTATGTCATTGTGCCTTGTTCTATCAAGTAAGTTGTTAGGGAATAGTAATTCTCCTAGATTTAGTCAGGAATAAAGTGAAGCTTAGTTCTCATATTTTTTTATTTGTCTGAGTCTGTCCATCAATATTTTTTTTCAATATTTCCTGTGATCTGAACTCTGTGGTTTACTGTAAATATATATTCAGTATTTTCATGCACTTTTATTATTTATTATTAAATGTATTTAAAACTTTTATTGTGGCTGGTCCTTGGGTGGCCACGGTGGTGCAGCAGTTAGAGTTGCCACCTCACAGCAAGAAGTTCTCTGGTTCAATCCTCGGCTGGGGTGCTTTCTGTGCAGAGGCTGCATGTCCTCCCTGTGGTCGCGTGGGTTTTCTCTGGGTGCCCCGGTTTCCTCCCACATCCCAGTGACATGCTGTAGGTGGATTGGACACTCTAAATTGGCCCTATGTGTGAGTGTGTGCATGTGTGTGCCTTCTGTAGAAGGTTGGGCGCCAGGCTGGCAACTGGACACCATAAAACTCCACTGCCAATCATGAGCAGACAGGTGATCCACTGTGGTGACCCCTTACCTGGAAAAGAGAAAGAAGAAGAAGAATTGTGGCTGGTCCTTGTAGGAAGTATTTAACCTTTGAGAGTACTTATATTTATTTGGTGACATTATGTGGGCCACTCCTGATGGCCTGGGTGTCTTGGTCAACTATTACATTTTGTATTAGTATTAATATTACACAGTATAATTGGACACCCGTTGTTAAGGGCCTTAGAGCAGCTGATTGTGGAGTGTCTGGTGGCAGTGGTAACTATTTTATACTCTGGACAGAAGGGGGTAAATCTGTGCCAGCCTTTCCCAGGTGTGTGTGTGTGTGTGTGTGTGTGTGTGTCTTTGTGTGTGTGTCTTTGTGTGTGTGTGTGTGTGTGTGTGTGTGTGTGTGTGTGTGTGTGTGTGTGTGTGTGTGTGTGTGTGTGTGTGTGTTATCTACTTGTGGCAGGGGCACGGAGCCCTGGGGTTACAGAGAGGGCGCTGGAGGACTTGGCTTGGACACTTGGCTGAGAGCCCAACCCTACAGCTGTACTAGTAGGGAGTCATACTGGGGACATGGAGAGAGACAGATATAAAAAAATCAAAACTCTGGGCTGAGTGTGTTCCCTGTGTGCTCTTAAGGGAAATTGTGTTTGATACAGAGAGGTCTGCATCTGTAATACTGAATGTATCCATTTGTACTCCAAGTGCAAGTCCCTCTCCAGTGTCAGTGGTGAGAATTCAGGCTCCTTGATTACTGGCCCAGTATGGGGATGTCACAAAGTCCATCCAAACATTATCCTAACTCCAAGCATTTATAGTTACCCCTGCCCCCAGAGTCATTACTCTGATAGTGTTGGGGACCAGCAATTCCTCACAACTTCTCTAGGCAGCCTGATTGAGATGAGTATCTTGAGACAGCATAAACATTGTGTCATGCTGTCTGACAATCATCTATTACTCAAATAGCATAAGACAATGTGTTTGAGATGTACATGTGCAATATCCTTGAATGTAAATATTTCACAGACAGAAAACTCTGGCACCAAAATCATGAGCAGCATATCACACCTCTCCAAGGCCATTACAACAGACATAATCAAGTCATATTCTGATGTTCTAAAGATTAACTTGCCTAATCATCAAATACCTCTAAAACACAATACAGGCACAAAGCACACTCAGCAAGTTAAGTCTACCTCATCACATAGCACAAGGAGTCCCAAAGTCAAAGATGCTGAACCGGTAAGGAAGACATCGACCCAACCAAACATTCTTGTTTTAGGTGACTCAATTGTAAGACATACAAATGTGCCTCTTAAAAGTCTGAGCAAGGAAAGAGTGACAGTTAGTTGCTTCTCTGGTGCCACTATCCATCAGATCACTCATGCACTCCAAGTCCTTGAACAAAAAGTACCAGTATGACTGTGTCATAGTTCATGCCAATGTCAGTGACTTGATGTGCACCTGCCTGGTCTATAAGGAGAGACATGATGGAGCTCTCAGACTATGTGTACAAGACAGATATGAAACTAGCATTCAGCAGTATTCTACCTTCTCCAAGGGTGATCATGCTGCAATATGAGGAAAAATAATTGGCTTAGTTTCTGGTGTTATTCAAAGAGGGTCCAATATTTGTCAGCCTGGAAGGATATGATTGAAAGACTATGCTACTTCACCAGGAATGGCCTGTATCTGCCCCATCTATGGTTTTGAGTATTGGAAAATACATTGTCCACCCAATATTGTCTTTTTAGGCAATGCCAACCTGATAAACCTAGCAACAAGGTGAAACAAGTAAGAAAAATATGAAGGTGTTACAGATCAATGCTAGGAGCCTAAACAAGAAACTCCACTCCCTATAAACCCTTCTCACCCTGAAGGGCATTGGCATCTATGCAGCACCTGTGAAATGGTTTACAATAGTGGACAACACTCCAGCTGTGCAGGACCATAATGCTTTCCACACTTTTAGACCAGCTACTCTGCAGGAGTGGAAAAAAGGTGGAGGTGTCTCAATCTGCATCCAGAACAGACTCAAAATAAAGGCTGGTAATGCAGAATGGTGCACTAGAGCTTCTTCATATCCAAATAACCATCACAAAGTTCCCAAACCACATATTAGCTAGCTATAGAACTCCCTCTATGACACAAGAAAGCCACAACAGATATCTATGGGAACTAGAGTCACTCAGTATTAAACCCAATACCATTTTCTTAGGGGCTCTAAACTAGCCAATAAAAGACTGGGAAATCTACACCACTACTAGTGCACAGGCACAGAGATTTCTGGACTTTGTCAATGAAAACACCCTGGAACAATTAATCAGAGTACTCACTAGGGGGAATAACATCTTGGATCTTGTCCTTACTAATATCAGGGCATCTTGCACAGTCCCTTGTGTATCTGCATTACTTGTTAGGTTTTACCATAAAACAGTCTTCTCTGAAATAAAACTGAAATCAGACATCCCTTCCACCCAAGGTCTTTAGAAATTTTATGAAGACAAGCTATAAGCTACCTACTCCAAAGTGATACTTGGCAAGTTTCAAATACCCACAAAGCCCAGTTAATTCCACTGAATACACATAAGCATACACCAATAGCACATTATACCAGCATGTAAACATATGCATAGATGTAGCTTCACCTGCACCACATAAGTAACAAAGTGCAGGGCAAACCCCGGAAACAATTACACATGGTGGAACCATAATATCAATAAGCTTTATAATAAAAGGAAAATAATTTTGACTAAAGTTAGAATAGTAATTCCTAGACTGTTAGAGCCTTTGTCACTGAAATAAACTCAGGAGCTTATGAAATCCACCAAAGCCAAGTTTGAGGCCAAAATAGCTACCTAAGCCAAAGACAATCACAAGGCAATTTTTTAGTTACGTTCATAATCTCAAAAACGCAATGCAGCAATGTGCTGAGCTAATTGTGAATGATGTTACCTATGCTGAGGCTGAAGATACAGTGAACCTACTGGCTTATAAATTTAGTGCCAACTATACCCCTCTCACTCCTCTGTTTGTCCCTCAGGATATACCTAAAACTGTCTCGTCTCCAGTGATCACACAAGACCAAATCCTAAAAGTGCTATTGAAAGCTAAAAATACTGCATCAATAGGTCCTGAGAAGCTCCCTGGTGCAGCTTAAATAGCATAAAGCATGACTTAGCCATATCCCAAACAACACTGTTCAATCTCAGCCTCCATACAGTTTTTATACCAAGCATATGGATAACAGCCACAGTCATTCTCCTGCAAAACGGAAGAACTTCCATAGGCCCAGGCAATTATAGATCCATAAGTCTGACTAGCCTCATATGCAAAGTCATAGAAAGACTTATCATGGAACTCATTAATGAAGACATAGAGAACCGCCAAACACTAGACCTGTCTCAGTTTGTATTCATCAAGGGTAGGTCATGCTTACTCTACCTGGTGGATTTTTTTGAAAAGGTCACCAAACCAATGAATGAAGGTGAAATGGTACACATTGCATACCTTGATCTGGCCAAAGCTTTTGACAGAATTCCCCACTCAGGCATAATAGAAAAGATAAATAAACCAAGAATAATCCCCTACATCACCCGCTGGATTACCAAATGGCTCACAGATAGGATGCAGGAAATCAAAATATGGGAAGTTACCTCCATAAAGAGACCAGTCATGAGTGGAGTCTCCTCAGGTTCTGTGTTGGGATCTCTCCTGTCTGGCATTTACTTTTCTGAAGCAAGGAGCAGTCACTGAATCCCCAAATGGCTTAGGCATCCTACTGGAAGGTTTGTCCCAAATAAATAACTGGTGCCAAAATCATGGACTGAAATTAAATGCCAAAAAATGCATTGTTGTATCCTTTGGGAAGGTATCTACCATATTGACAGTATGCCCCTAGGACTTAACCCAGTTGTTTGGGACTTGGGAACTTATGTGTACAATGACCTAACTCTTGACCAACATGTGTTCATTGTTCAAAGAGCTTATAAACAATGGGATTGTGTTTAGATCTAGGGATGTCATTGTCCCCCTTTACTCAGCCCTTATTAGGCCAGTCATTGAATGTAATGCCCCCTTTGGCATGCATCTGTCAAGACACATGCAACAGCTAGAACACCCTCAGCGATGCCTTGCTAAAAGGATACAGGACCTCAACAACATGTTCTACATGGACCAACTCAAAGCCCTGAGACTATACTCGGTATCCTACAGACTGCTAAGAGATGACCTGTGTCTGGCATACAAGGCATCCTCAGACCCAATACTGATGGATTTACTGCCCATCAACAAGTCAAATGGCATCAGAAGTACTCAATCTAGGGATTTAAACCTCTTCTGCAACATCAACAGGGATATCTTGCAGATGTCCATATTCAAATACAACTTGAATCTATGGATAGGAAACAGAAAATTTAAACCAGGACTGACCCCTGCATTACTAATCGACAGAGGCAGCTCCTAAATGCTTTATCCCATGCACAGGTTCCCTCAAGTTATGTATGGTATGATGCCAGTTATTCTTATTAGGGGTTCATACTTGGAGTATTTGGGAGAGAGAGAGTCTCTGGCCTGAACTTTTGATCATGGTGTAATACGTATTGCTGCAGTTCTGTTCTGAGACTCTCTGAAGATGTTCAATATCAGTTAAATACTTAATAAATAAATACTTAATAAATGTTCAGTATCAGTTGAATAATTTGTTGATCCTCCTGTGATGTTTTCTGAATGGTCTCCTGGGAAACTTTCCACGTTTGTTGGACACTTCTCTGAGTATTCTTGTTTGTAGGCATCTCAAACATAGTATTTGTGAGACATATTCCTTTCAAATAAATGTCTTCAATCTGTCCCTCCTCACAGTATGAAGAAATATATATATATATATATATATATGGGTTGCTCATAGTTCTTCACTATTACTCTTTTCTTTTTTAAACTGAAATCAGGTTTTCAGCTAGCAGTATGCAAGTAGAGTGGATGCAGGTATTCAACTTAATTTGCAACTCAAGAGTCAAAAAAACAAATATAGATTAAGTAAGGAGTCCAGCAATTTTAAATGTCTTATCAAACCTTTCATCTCTAACTATGAACTCAGCTTGGTATGAAACAATGACATCAATATTAAAGTATTCTTTAATTAAATTGGAAAGATAAAGTAAAAATTGTCAGTGTAGCATGGCATCAATAAATAACCGAAATGTGCGATATAGTGAATGTATCTAAATAAGAAAATGTTTTGACGTCACAGTAAAGAAGCAATGCATCAGCGTGCTAGAGACAATGAAGACATAATTTACATAACTATAATAATGATAACTGCTGCTACAAATAAAATAAATACTCAGGTTCCACTTGACCAAATAACATACCTGGGGATTTCCTATAGAGAATCAAGCAACACCTTCAGATGACCAGGCCAAACAAAACTATTGGAAAAATACTTTAAAGCCATTCAATTGCATACTCATGAAACAAATTTACATTGTCCCTTCACTCCGCTACCAAAAGTGGCAAATTCAAAAAGCAAGTAAAAATTCATTTCCAACATGCATGGATCTGTACTTGTCAGGGAATTACCTAATGAAGTTTTCTTCTTCTCTCAATTAACATATCTGCCTGGTATCTACCTAAACTGTCTGCATATATTACTCTCCCTGCAGTTAGTACCTATGCTATTAAATGCATCTTTGTTGTACTATGTCATGTTGTTACTCTGATTTTTTTTATTTATGCATTGCTATATTCCTTGTAAATAAGTTAATGCTAACCAAAATTCTCAAACATATTGTTACTGCATTCTCAAAACACAGTACTTTTGCCTTGTATATATCTGTATTGTATATTTCTCTCTGTTTTTGTTCTAAGTATCTTACAACTTGAATTGTTAGTTTTTTAATTTTTTTAATTATTTCCTGGAGCTTTTCTCCTCAGATCTCCGCTGAAAAAGGACTCTCTGGGCCCAGTTGGACTAACCCATTTAATAAATGTAAAAATAAATAAACACCTAACTAAGTTCCTGTCAGTCATGTTAAACAAAATGTTACCATGAGGACATATCCCCTAACATGTGGCAACATGCCATAGTGGCATTTATTCACAATGTAGAGGGATGTCACATCAGACCCAAAGAACTTTAGATCCATCATATTGACTAGCATTTTATGTAAAATCTTGGAGAGAGTCACAATGAGGCTTACCCAGAATGATACAAAGGTTCTACTTCTGTTATATATGAAACAGTATGGGTTTGATATGGGAAGATTTTGCCTTTTGATTTTGTAGCATTCTTTGAAGAGATAACAACAGCACTCAGTGAATAGCTGACATTGCATACTGCTTATCCTGACCTTCATCAGGTGTTTGACACTGTTCTTCATAAAGAAATAATTGATCGGTTAAAAGCATATAATGTCAAATATGCAGTTCAATGGGTAAAACTCTGGTTAAGCAACAGGGCACAAAATGTTAGGTTAGGGGGTTACCTCTCTGTCCCAACAAAGTCATCAGTGGTGTCCTACAGGGCGCTGCTGAGACTACTTCTTTTTGAACTATTTTTTTCACCTATAAAAGTAGAAACGAGCTATGGATACACTAATATGCTGATTACTGCAAATTGGGTAATATAATTACATCATTGAAAGATGCTGAAGTTTCCCAAGATGGTTTGTAAAAATATACATCTGATGCAACAGTAAAGACCTCACTTTAACATCAGCAACTGTGGTATTATGAAACTCTGCAGAAAAAAAGACATAAATTCTGATTGCAAAACAAATGGTTAAACAAAAATGACTGCATCATCAAAGATCAAGGAAGAATAATGCACAACAATTTAAACTTTTATCAGTGAGAACACCATACTACTTTATTCACCAATAATCTGCTTCATTATTGAACATAAGTCTGAATTCTGAAGTGTTAAATAAGCCACCCAAAATAACTTAACAAGGTACAATTTCTGAGGTGAAAGTCATAGGGCTGAAAAAGTTAAATTATTGAGAAAGGCTTCAGGGTTTGTCATAATCTGTTTTCTATAAGTTAGTAAGAGGTGACCTCTGTCTACTCTACATGGCAGTGTCTGACATCCAGTTATGTCTTAAAGTCTATTGCTGGAACATACTGCTGGTGAACATAATACCAGATCATGAACCTTTACACAAAAAAATAAATAAATATATATAATAATAAAAAATAGAAAGAAAAGATAACATTATAAAATAAAGTATTTAGGAGTATGAATTAAAAGGATTTTATGGTAGCTAAAGATATGTGGGTAGACACTAAACAAAAAAATAATACAAAACTGAGAAACTGGAAGCTCATGTTTATGGATATGAATGCCAAGATACAAGCAGTGAAAATGTTTTTAGTCCCTTTAGTTTTATACATAGGTCAGCCATATTTTATCAACCAGAGAAGTTGTGGTGAGTAATTAATAAAGTAGCAGTAATTAATAAAGAGTTGAAGGATTTTATCTCAGAGGAAGAGAGGGCAAGGGTCAAGTGGGATAAGCTGATCCTTCCAATAGAATAAGGTAGTTTAGGATTACCTGTTTTGAAGGGGTATTTTAGAGTTACACAGTTAAGGCTCATATACACATGACAAGCAAAAAGCTGTGATTCAAACTGGACAGGTACAATGATGAAGCTGGTGGGATTCAAGAAATAAGGAGAGAGTGGAATTTGGGATGCAGATCCTTAAGGAGAATAATAACCATACAAAATATTATATTTATAAAGTAGCAGAAAGTATTCTAAGAACTAAACCATCACAAGAATGGAGAAAGGAGATTCTGCCAATAGGGATGAATGCAATTAGGGGTACAGAGAATAGGCAAGAGGGGGCTAGAATTTAATGGAGAACATTTGTAAAGGAAACAATATATTGGCAGCAAAAAGCTAAAGATAGAAGATGTCAAGACATTTGTACTGCAGGCTAGAGACTGCCTTCCCTATCAGGGATTGATAGCAGAGTATAGGCAAAGAGAAAGGGATCAGGGAATCCATATGAAAGACCTGCTCTGGTAGAGAATTTTATCTGAATCTAGAACATAAGCTGCTGTTAAAAAGGATAATTAGTAGGGCATATAAACATTTCATGTTAACTATAAGAATCAATTAGAGGAGGTTAGAAAAGTTTGGGAAGAGAGACTGGATAAGCAATTCACTAGGAAACAACTAAAGGACATATGTATGTCTCCCAAATATGCAACAAGGTCTAGAAGATTTTGGATTTTTGCTTGAAAGTGTTTGCATGTGTATTTTTATACCCAAGCAGACTCCAAAGAATTTTTCCTCAAGTAAATGGCAAATGTTTGAGATGTGATAGGAAAGAAAGAGGTAACTAGGAACATATCTTTTGGGAGTGTAATGAGTTGGCAGGCTTTAAAAATTCCCTACATAGTACTCTATCAAAAATATTGGGTAAACAAATGGGTGTAATGAAGGAAATTATTTTTTTTTTGAGCTGTGATACAGGATCGGAATTGCCTAGACATAGTAAGGCCTTGCTAAGATTAATTCTTGTGACTGCCAAAAAAGCAGTTACTAGAAAATGGAAATCAAAGTCTAAACCAATTGTACTGGAAGTAGTTGGATATTGTAACAGAGACAAAAGAACTGGAAGTGGGATCTTTAAAAAAGGGTAGGAGCAAATTACATTGAAAAATGGAATTTGTTGGAACAGTACATGTAAAATCATTTTTGGAAGAGGAGTAAGGTTTAAAGGATGGCAGGAAATGAACTATTTGTATAATGCTGGACTGATGATTGCTAGAATGTATGTGATGTATAATGTTTGTAACTGTGAACATGTTACCATGGTTTGTTTTCTTTATAAATGTATGTTTGCCTATGTCTTAAGTGATAATTCAATAAAAGTGTTAAAAAATAATAAAAAAGAAAGGATAGACAGTCCTATGGTAATGGAAGACGCTTGCTCTTACAATCAGAAGACATCAGTCATTAACTTCCTTTAAAATTGACTTTGATAGTGTGATATAGTGCTGACTGCTGTGGGCTATGTGGAAGTGTGATGTTGGGCATGGTGGGAGGCGGATTCTTTACATAGACTCATGCCCTAAATGGAGGGAATTATGCCAACTTCTTGTAAAAAGGGAGACACAAAAGTAGTAAGTGAGAAAGAGGGAGAGAGAGAAACCGAGTGAGAGAGAGAGAAAAAGCTTGCGGGTAAAGTGTTGAGAGTTGGTGATGGATTCAGAATGTGAGAGATAAGGAAAATGAAAAGCATTGGAGTTAGACAAGAAATTATTATTTTTCAAAGAAGTACCACTCCTCAGATTTTCTGCAGGACTGGGTGTGGTTTTAACTGACCGACATAGACGAATGAAAGAATCCATTACTTTTCTTGTGCATGACCTATCAAAAACAGGTCATTTTGACTTTCTAGTAGATAACTAAAAATTGCAGTCAGTCTAGAATGTAAAAGATTGAATCATACTTCTTAGTCTTCAGAAAAATACAACTGTGCAAAATACAAAGAAACAAAGAAATATCCTCCTTAACCCTTCCTGTTGTATTCTCTTTCACTCTGTCTTACAAGTTGCAACTGACTTTAATTATTTTCCATACTTTTATGTATGCATGCATTTATCTATTGATCTATCTATCTATATATCTATCCTTTCTTAACCAGGTTAGTCCCATTAAGCTAGAGGCCTCTTTGCAGGGGAAACCCAAGGAGGTATTTATACTACTAGGGGAAATCTGGCCAGAGCATTGGGGAACTTGCTCTACCTGTCATTGTTGCAAATGAAACACATTTTATAGGGGCATTTCCAGTTTCTGTTCCAGGCACAGAGGCAGCCCAGAGAAATAGTGAGACAGATGGAGGGAGAGAGAAGGAGATGATGGAGTGGTGAAATAAATGGAGGAGAAAGCACATATTGAGACCGGAGAATGTATGCAGGATTCTGAGGTAGTATTCCAAAGAAATCTGTTTGATGGAGATGAGTCAGCAAATGATGGATGTATAATTACAACCCATCAGTCGAGAGGATTGCAGGACGGTTTACTTAAAGAAATGATGGTGCAGAGCAAGCCAGAAAATGAAGGAGATGTTTCCTGGGGGAACATTATGGAAAATACAAAATGAGGATGCAGAGATAATCCTGAGGAATAATGAATAATGGTGAGATGGAAAACGATACATATCCAGAGAAAGTAAAAGAAGGCAAAAGTGGAGTAGCAGAAAGGAACACAGAAGAGAATAAAAATTGAAATTATGTGGTAAGGATTTAAAGTAAAGAAGACAATGAAATGGACAGCTATGAAGTGTGGGACAATTTAATAGCTCCTTTGGGTGTAAAAGCACATGAGGTAAGAGCATTTATTCTTATTAACAAAGAGACATTTTGTGGTATTATATTTGAGACCATTTTTAATGGAAAATTTTCTTGGAGAATATGAAAAAAAAGAAGGAAGACTATAACCCATGGAATCTTTATGTGATAAAAGCATTTAACAAGGAAACAAAAATGAAAATTCATGTACAGATTCAAGCAGAGGTAAAAAGAGAGACTTTGAAAGGACATTTGAAAACTTACAAAAAAAAAAAAACAAGGGTGTTCTGAAAAGTGGTAACCAAAAGACTCAAAAATATTAAAACCACACCGGAAAGGTGCAGGGAAAAGAGTCAAGCTGGTTTAGTGTTTTAACTTTAATTATCAGCTTTCATCAATCAGACTTCTTCAGAAACATTATAGCAATCACTGAACTTAGTATAAATACATATGAAATACCAATGAAAATAAAAAAAAATCAACTAAACAGTTAACTTACAATAATATTAATCCTGTCTGTACCACATCATTTTTTAACTCTTAACATTTTTTTCCTTTACAAAAAAACAGTTTATATTAATGTTGTTATCATTTAACCCTGGATACTGATCTACTTTTAATTTAATCTGCCATTTGGTTCCCTTCATTTCCACCACATTTTTGTAATGTCCCCCTTTTAAATCTAGTAGGGGAGCAAATTCAAAGGTGGTGTTGTGGAATGTTTTTCTAAGCTGTGGAGTATGTTTTGCCTGAACAGTATTAACTATTCCCAGAGTGAAATACAAATTTTAATTGCTACTTTTGCATTTTGTATGAGTCCTTAGGCTTCTGTTTGATACCCCAAAGCAGAGTATGAGAAACAAAAGCTGGGCTGTAAGACTAAGTGAAATCATTATTAAACTAACTTTAAAAAATGCATGAAAACAATGGTAGAATGGCAAGTACTATTGAATGTTTTAGTAAAACTGATATGAAATTGCTAAATGTGGCACACTGCTGTGATAAACATGTCTGTGGTGTTTACTGTCTAAAAGAGTGTAGGCTAGTAGCTTTAGTATTGTCCCAGTTCAGATTTGCTGTCTCTGGGCCTGCTTGTTTTTGCAGTTATTGTTCTGAGCACATGACCAGGCCATCTTGAATTAGCAGAAGCCTTTCTTTACTTTTGTGGCAGGATTGTGTTGATTGGCTGCTGGCTAGTGGGGGTTGGGTGGCCTAGGGCTTGGAGTAAGCACTCATTGGTTCTTTTGAGCTTTTTTTTTAAGTTGTCTAAGGTTGTATCTTCTGGTATTTAACCCATAACTTTGAGAGGATTTCTGTCTATACACACTGAGCCGAGTGGAGGAGGGTCATTGACTACAACTCTGATCTGAGATATATAACAATAAGTATCATGTTTTTTTTTTGGCTTCTTTATACTGGTTATTGCTTCTAGCAATTTATATATAGCACTTTTTATTGCCTGCTGCATACTTTGTACTGTATTTTATTGCTATTAACTAATCTGCATGGTTAAACTAAAATTGTCTGCCTTATAGGGCCTGAGAAATACGTTTTGTACTGTCACACAGTTTGTAAAGCTTTATAGCTAGTTTCACTGTGTGAAAGGTATCAATGGGAAATTTTCTGTACTTGTTAAGCACCTATTTGTTTGTTCTGATTTCCTGCCAAGGAGTGTATCATATAACTGATTTGTTTGCAGTTAAAAGCATTCTGTAGAGTCTCCTTGCTCTTTTATCTGTTTAAAAACTTTCATTTTGTGGCTCACTGCTGTTCTGCTGCTGTGATAAACATTTCTGTAGTGTTTACTGTCTAAAAGAGTGTAGGCTAGTAGCTTTGGTATTATACTCCACCCTCCCTCCCTGTTGGCGTCTTGCTGTTATACTTGATGGCTTTGCAGTTGCCCGCCCCTACTGTAAATTTCATCTGGGACACTCCTCCCAGTCTAGTGTCATTAGCTCATTCTACCTAATACAGAGAGAACATCTGAGAAGGCAGACCTACTTAGTTTATTTCATTCTGTTCCTTTCTCCCTTTCCAAAAAAAAAAAAAAAAAATTCTCCTTGTGTTCTGACTGTGCTTCTCAAACATTTTGGAAATATAGAGTATATTTTAGTGCATTTATTAAAACTGTATTTGCTTTAATATTGCTACAACTCAAGTGCTCTAGGTTGCACTGCATCTGAATTGTTTTAGTGTGTTTTAGCTGCTTTTCTGTATATGTAGACTAGCTACTTATTCTACTGTATTACTGCCTCTTAAATATTTTTCAGTTGTGCACTTGCCTTGCTTCATTTAAAAAGTTTTAAATTGTTAATTTTGTAGAGTTTTAATTGTGTTTACTGTTTAAGGCTACACACTCAAGTGCATTAGCCTTTTCTGTGTTTATTTACTGTATTATTGCATTGTTTAGCCTGTTTTAACCAAACCCCCCCCCAAAAAAATACTACCTTGTTTGCTCGTTTCCTGCCTTTCCTAGCTAGTATTGTCCAGATCCTAGGCTTTGCTGGTTTCAGGACTTTATTTTCTGTGTTCAGAGCTATCCAGACCTTGCTGTGGTAGAGGGAAGTCCTACTGCTTACCAGTGGGAGTGGTAAGCATTGTACTGCCTATCTAACGCTAGAGGAGTGGTTTCCAGCTCTGAAATTGTAATTTTATTAGCCATTTTGGTCTGATTTCTATCCGTTTCAACTTTCTGGCTTAAAAACAGGTGTGTTTGCACATTTTCCGCATCGTGCAGCACCACAGGGCTACAGTTAAACTATTCCAGGTGCCAGAAAGTCTGCTCTTCAAATTTTCTCTTAGAATTAGCTGGTTTCTCAGTAGTAGCACTAAAATCTGAACCCCTGTGATTAGCACTTGCTCTAGAACCTGCTGGAAAGCACTAAGAAGCCTTAAACTGATACAAGCACTCAACTCTCCTTGTTAATAAGGAGAAATTAATTGTAGGGACTAAACAGCCTATAATTGCAAAGCACCTTGCAAAGGTAAGGGAAAACAGCTCTTGTACTTTACAAAAAAAGCACCTAAACAGGCATGTCCAAGGGCCAGCTTCTGGTGATTTCTCCTGTCCCACCTAGTGAATCTGGGCATACTGGGGCAATGCAGCAACTGCCTCATGTACACAGATAACCCTCTCCTCCTACCACCCAACACTACAACTAGTGAGAGATGCACTTACATAGCCAAACTGGAAGCAAAGCTCTCTCCAGCCAAGATTGTGCTAGACAGTCAAGAAGAGATGGTTAACACCTGCACTACACCTCAAGCAACACACAGACCTTCAAAACCCATACCATCAACCCACACACATAGCAACACTAAACCCACATATGCAGAAGGCCTTAACATTAACCTGCCCAAGCAACAATGACCTCCGAAGCTGAAACGCAAACAAACACCAGTCACAACCAAAGTGACACATAGCTCACAACACCAGTGTGCTACCCAACAACAGCCCCTAAGGCAAGACAACGTACCCAACACTTTAGTCATAGGTGACTCTATAGTCAGACACACTGATGTCCCACTCACCAGGCTGAACAAGGAGAAAATTACAGTCAGCTGCCTGTAAGGTGCCAGGATCAGCCACATAACGCATGCACTAAAGTCACCCCACAACAAGTACAAATACGACTCTGTCATTGTCCATGTTGGAGTGAATGACTTGAGATGTACCTCCCTGGATTACATGAAAAGAGACATGGAAGAACTCTTGGATTATGAGGCCCAGGCAGGTATGACCCTAGCCCTGAGTAGCATCCTGCTTTCTTCACCCAGAATGATACCACAGTATAAGGACAAAATAACTGACTTCAACAATTGGCTAAGCTTCTGGTGTCATTCAAAGGGGATCCCGTATCTGTCTGCCTGTGACGACATCATTGACAAACCACGATGCTTTGCCAGAGATGGTCTGCACCTGTCACCCCTGGGATTCAGGTTACTGGCTAAAGCTCTTGCCACCCCTATAGTGCCTTTTTTAGGCAAGGTTCAAAGGACAAAACCACCACCCATAACAGATACAAGCATGCAAAATCGGAAGGTAATGCTAATCAATGCTAGAAGTGTAAACCTCAAAATGCACTCTCTAGAGGCACTCCTAAAAATGGAGAACATCGATATCTGTGCAGTAACTGAGACCTGGTTCAAGGCTCCAGAGAGCACCCCTGCAATACCAGGCTACAACTCTTACCACACTTTTCTGCCACCAAACCAAGACTGAAACACTAAAGGTGGAGGAGTGTCCATATTCACCAAGGATATTCACACCTCCAGGCTAGTTCCCCAACATAATGCATCTGAAATTCTCCAGGTGCAACTAACACTAGGTAAGACTGCAATCCAAATTGTAACTTGCTACAGATCCCTCACCATGTCCCAAGATTCTCACTACACCTTTCTAAACATACTGGAAAATATTAAGATACAACCAAACACCCTAATACCGGGTGATTTCAACTACCTTGCCATTAACTGGGAAAACTACTTGGGTACCAACACCTTTTCCCAACGGTTTTTGGAATTCATAAATTCCAACAAACTGGATCAACTAATCCATTGTCCCACCATGGGCTCCAATATCCTAGACCTGGTCATTACCAACATGGGAGATAGATGCTCCACACCAATGGTCACCCCCTCATTGATCAGGTCTGGCTATAAGCAAATCACCCTTGACATCCACATCCCACCCCCACCCCCCAGTAAGGAAACCTCCGTAAAAAAATTCTCCAAAGCCAACTTCATGGTACTCAAGTCAGAAGTGACAAACTTCATGACACCCATGCAGACAGGAGCTGAAAGTTCAACTGCTGAATCCTACACTAAGGCACTGTACGAGCACATCCACTTGTGCATGAATGGTGCCATCCCAAATAGAACCAAGATGCTCTCCTCCAAAGAAAGGAAGCCAATCTGGTGGTCCCCTGCCATAAACAAACTATACAACAGAAGAAAGAAACTGTTGCAGAAAAGAGGAAAATCTCAGGATGCAAAAAACTCTCCTACCAGCCTCAGTAAGAAACTGAGAGCCCTCAAAAAATCCTCCAAAGCTAGTTACGAAAATAAAATTGCCAAAGATTCCAAAGACAACCACAAGGCATTCTATAGTTATGTCAAGAATCTAAATGGCAATGCTCAGACCTGCTCTGAGCTACAACAGAATGGCATTAAGTATACTGATCCCAAGGATATTGCCAATATCCTGGCAGATCGATTTAGTGCCAACTTCATCCCCCCTCGCACCCCCCCCCCTAAAAGGCCCATCTCAATACCAAAAGATTGCCAAATTCTGGTAATCACGGCCACACAGGTAGAAACCGCACCCTCCAAAGCTAAGAAAACAGCATCCATGGGACCAGATGACACCCCGGCCTGTGTACTACATGAACTACAAAATGAACTGGCACTTCACCTAAGTGTCATGTTTAATCATAGCCTCACCTCAGGCTTCATGCCCACTGAGTGGTGCACAGCTACAGTTATCCCACTCTACAAGGGGGGATCCATCTTGGATCCAGGGAACTACCATCCCATCAGTCTGATGAGCCTGATCTGCAAGGGCATGGAACGCATTATCATGGAACTTATAAACAAAGACACTGGCAACCTTCAAACACTGGACCCCACCCAGTTTGGGTTTGGGAAGGGCCGATCTCGTCTCCTGAACCTTATTGACTTCTTCGAATCAGTTTCCAGAGCCATGGGCGAGGGTTATCTGGACCTCGCCAAGGCCTTTGATACCATCCCCCACTCTGGAATCATAGATAAACTTACTAAGCTGGTTATAACTCCCTACATCACTCGATGGGTTGCCAACTGTCTTACTGATAGAACCCAGACTGTAAAAGTAGCCGACTCCAAATCCAGCTCCAGACTAGTGATAAGTGGAGTACCTCAGGGTTCAGTCCTGAGACCGCTCTTGTTTGGCATCTACTTCTCTGAAGTACAGGCCAACATTGACTCTGGCTAACAAAGTTCGCAGATGACTGCAAACTGGGAGCCATTACTGAATCCCCAAATGATGTGGATATTCTACAAAAGGGCCTCACAGAAACAGATGCTTGGTGCCAGAGCCATGGGCTCAAGCTCAATGCCAAGAAGTGTGTAGTTATCCCCTTTGAGAAAAACCATGTACCCATGAATTTCTACATAGGTGGCAGTACACTAAACACTGAAAGTGTGATAAAAGACTTAGGAACACAGGTGGACAGTGGTCTCACCTTCGAGAACCACATCACCACAACAATCAGGAAATCCTTCTATGTGGCACACCTCATCACTAAGGTCTTTTCATCCAGAAAAAAGGAGGTCATTGTCCCACTGTACTCATCCCTCATTAGACCCATCATAGAGTACAATGCCCCATTTGGTATGTACCTCACAAGACATCTGAAACAACTGGAAAAGCCGCAGAAACATGTCACTAAAAGAATCACAGGCCTAAAGCAGATGCCCTATGCTGACCGACTAAAAAAACTCCAGGTATACTCTGTGGCATATCATCTACTCAGAGGTGATCTCTGCTTAACATACAAGGCCATGTTAAACCAAGAGCTGTTGGACATGCTCCACTTAAAGAAATCCCAATCCCTCAGAGCCATAGACTCCAGGGATCCAAACCTTGTCATCACAATGAACAAACCATGCTGGAGGGATAGGTTCCTGACTCAGAGACTCCCCATACTCTGGAATAGACTGCCCATACATGTCAAGCAGAGCGCCTCATTGGCCCTCTTCAAAAGGAACATGACACCTGGATGGGAGATAGGAAATTCATCCCTGGGATCACATCAGTCGCCCTGCTAGACAGGGGTCCAGGGAAGTAAATATTGTGGGAAGAAATATCCAGGGAATTGTTATGGCTAGGCTTGTATAGGCACTAGGGCTGATAGCCTAGTACCAACCTATGAACCTATATGCATACTGGAGGAACTAAGCTCCAGAAAGAAGTGTAATGTTCGACACGTGGGCTGTGTCTGCAAATGGTCTCTAGTGATCAGTGTACTACCCTGGTAAACAAATTAAAATAAATAATGGGAAAAGTGCTGTTGCAGCAGAAGGGGTGGGAGTGGTACTACAAGGCTGAGGCAATTATTGAGTTGAAGGACTATTAACCTAATTGGAAAAACACAACCAGTAGAGAGTACTCGTAGCACATGTGAAGATATTCAGGTTGGCCTTTTAATAAGACTTTGTGTTAAACCATTTGCCTGGTGAGCAGCTTCTAAATATAGCACATGTGCAAGTCTTTTTAATAATGACAGGAATATTCATGACACTGTGGTGAGTGGAAATGTTAAGGCGGTTGGTGTGTGGGGTCATTTTGTCAGTACTTTTATCCTGATATCAGATAGACTGCCTGGATAGATAATATGACTATCAGACTCACTACCAGCATGGTATATGGACACGGGGGACAACAGTATGGTAATGGGTTGCCTGGGGCAATCATGACCACCATGCTAATACCAATGTTTTTCATGCCTACAGAGGAGTAACCAAAAGAGTAAGAGAGAAAAAAGAGCACAAAGTGTTGAGAAAGCCCCTCATAAAACAATGCATTGTTAAATCAAGCCCTATGTCTTCATGGCTGACAGCTCTTTGGGCAGGATGCTACTGACTGGGCCTACCAAGAAAATGCCTGAAAAGATCATGAGGTGAACATTAATGCTGTAAATGGCCAGGACAATAGATAAGAAATCATCTGTCTCAGGGCCCCCAATATTACATGCATTGCAGAGAAAAAATAAGTCCACCTGGCACAGGAAGGTAGGTCAGCAAGAGGTGAGCCTTTGGTGAAGCCACCTCTGATGCAGCCAGAGGTGTTTCTGGCCTCCATCAGATGTAGTGACATTTCCAGAAGGTCCAACAATATGGAGCTGGACATTGGAGCAAAACTTCATTGTACACCAATAATATCCATTGGAAATGCAAAAGTTACAAAGCAGTCTACCTGTATAACAGTATAACTCATTTTCCTTGCTATGGGTTATACAAAAGCATCAGTGAGTCAATTTGCATGACCATATGCATGAGATACAATATTTACATGTTTGGTTTTCAAACACCACTATTAGTACACCTGATTTTGATGTATATTTCTGGTGCTTGGGTATACTTACACAGAGTATTGTGCTTTGCTTTGTTCATGAGTGATGCTTTATCTGGCACCACTACCATGGAATTGCCACTGTCTGATGTGGGAGGATCTTCAACTTCTGATGATGATTATGGCAGGCATGAGCTGCCATAGTATTGGGTACAGGGAATGTAATCAATGGAT
This sequence comes from Protopterus annectens, assembly GCF_019279795.1. Lineage (NCBI taxonomy): Eukaryota > Metazoa > Chordata > Ceratodontiformes > Protopteridae > Protopterus > Protopterus annectens. The sequence goes on along the minus strand of NC_056748.1, from coordinate 809,553,732 downwards.
CCCTTATACAGACTACAAAACCAGCCTCTGTGCCTGCAGATGCCTAGGAGACACACACCATGTAGGAAGGACAGGTTACTTGTGACACACAGTCAGGGAAGTCTGGCATCCCCTATAGGACAATTGTCAGAATCTGCCAGTATCACTGTTGGTTGTTGAGTGCAGTCAGGAAAATGGGTACTGGTGCCCACTGGGGACATAGTTTACCCTAAAGTTACTGTGTCAATGGCTGTGACCCAATTTATGTGCAGGGCTCTCATTCAGGCACAGGCTAGTACCACCACAGCTGTTTCAGAGTTAGTAAAGTAAAGTAAAGGGTGTGTGAGATGACTTCCATGAGTGCATGTCTTGTATGTGTGATAGTTTACCCAGACTGAATCACATACTAGGATGTGCCATGTCCTCCTGCTGTGTGTAAGACTCCCTTCATGAAGCTGTTCCACCTCTACCTGTATGAATGGTGGCCATCATGGCTGTATGGCTGTGGACAGCCTAGATCATGGCCACACAGCACTAGCAACTTCTAAGCTGCATCTGCTTGTGGTGGTGATTACAGTCAGGACAGGACTTCCCTATGGTCTTGGCAGTCACATCAGCAGCACATCTGGAAAAAGGTACTATTCACAGTCATCCAAGAACCAGACATCTTGCCAGGTCTGTGGTATGACCACTGCAGCACCTGGTAGAGGCTGATCATGTGAGCAAGTGCATGCCGGGGGGTGACCACCCTTCTAACATGTATGCTCTGGACCTCTCTAGTAGATCAAGCTGCTGTGCTGTGACTATTGTTGAGGCTGTGTCCTAGCAGACAAACACTCAGACATCCAGAGCCTCCAGTGCTTCACAGTCACAGACATCCAGTGACACTGGACCCTCATAAAGCAGTTTACATTAAAGCTCCTCTAAATCCCCTACACATAGGTACAGTCTTGCTTTTCACTGTCCTCAGAACCTGCACATTTCCCTGTTAAATACATTTCCACTTGTGCTCCCTCCCCCACATGTGCAAATAAAGATAGCTGTGCCCTGCCCATTGTACTTTGCTATTTCTTTTGCCTGTAGAAGCACAGTATAGCCAGTCTATGCATGGGTAATCACAGCCTGGTGCTGGGATTGCATGCATCACTTTTATTGTATTGTGCATGGGTAATCACAGCCTGGTGCTGGGATTGCATGCATCACTTTTATTGTATTGTGCATGGGTAATCACAGCCTGGTGCTGGGATTGCATGCATCACTTTTATTGTATTGTGCATGGGTAATCACAGCCTGGTGCTGGGATTGCATGCATCACTTTTATTGTATTGTGCATGGGTAATCACAGCCTGGTGCTGGGATTGCATGCATCACTTTTACTGTATTGTGCATGGGTAATCACAGCCTGGTGCTGGGTTTGCATGCATCATTATTATTGTATTGTGCATGTTAGAATGTTAGGAAAAATGAAGTCCTTATGAACTTATAATTGTGTTAGCAAACTGTGATACAAACGTGGCATGTCTAGTGAGAGATATGCTTGAAGGATAGCTTCATTGAATCCAGTCATGAAAACAGTCCAGTTATGAATTAGTTAGAACAGCTATGTGTGCAATCTTACATGTCTATGCAGTAACAGATGTCAGGGTGTTAAAAGGTTATGGGAACAGAATCTTGTATTATGTTTGGAATGTGCTGTAAATGGTGTCTGTTTTGCAGATGTTAGGGTGATAATGTGTGCAATTTCACATGTCTATGCAGTAACAGATGTCAGGGTGTTATGGGAACAAAATGTTGTATTACGTTTGGAATGTGCATGGTGTCTGATTGTCTGGCCAACACCCAGTCACTATGCCACATCAGCTTAAGGGATGCATGACTAAAGTCATGTACAGTTGTTTACACTACTGTCCTGCCTGTATAAAAGAAGGGGTTTTCCACACAGCAGACTGAAATCTCACCTATGGATGGGCACACTGCATAGGACTTATGCTTTCAGATAAACTATTTCTTCGGTCTGACTGTTCCGGGATTTCCCAGTCATTGAAAGACTCGAATGAAGTTTCATAGTTTAACTGGTGATGTTCTTTCTTTTTCTTTTATTGTATTGTATTGTATAATAGTGTGAATTTTGATATCTGACTAAGTAAAGCATTGAAAGTATCTGAAGTGTTGAGCCTCTTTTTTACCCTTGATAAACTTTAAGTTAGAACATTTGCGGAATAGAAGGAAAATAAAATAAAACATTTGGCATAATCGACAGGATTCTGAAATGTTCAAAAAGAGGTTACTAAAGGAAAAGAACAGTGATAAGGAAAAAGTATCCCGGGTTGGGATGATGTTCATGTATACAGTAAATTAGCTTAAGAATGGTCTGAAAATACAGGGTTATGTGAAAATTGGGAGGCATTACTAGCCTCTGGTGAACCAGACGATGTTATAACATGTCTTAAAACTGTAGAAATATGTAAAGGAAAGGAATTAAGTGCCGTATGCAGATGCAGCTGGATCCTGCTGTCTGCACACAGAAAAATGCATGATCAGTTTCATATGATGAAATTGAAAGCAGAAAACCTGCAAAAACACATAGATGAACTGCAAATTAAAATAGTTATGCTACAATGCCAAAATAAGTTGTTAATGGATAAAACCGATGCCTACCAGAACACAGCTGAAAGAGGTGCAGTTCGGGTAGCCCGTTATAAATATAAGAGGCGAAATGGAGAAATAAATAAGAAGAAAATCTACCGGCAAGTAGCGGTGGCTGGGGTAAACTGGGATCCAGACAAATGGGATGAGGACATTTGGTATTCTCCAGATGAAAGGGACAGTGACTCAGCTGGTAGTTCAGAACAAGATGAAACAATGGTAAAAGATATAAAACCATCTATTAGGTGGAAAATAGAGCCTGTCCCATTACCACAACGGGATGCAGCCGGTAATGCCATGAGAGACCAAGGTAATGTAATATTAGTGCAGAGGGGACCGACAGTCCTGGATAAGAAACACGAAGATTACACTACTCAGGAGATTGCAGATATCACAGCAAAGTTTAAACAGCTCCCTGGTGAATCATTATTGACATGGGTGGTACAATTGCATGATATAGGGGCAGGAACTGTAATGGTGGATCGGGATGATGCAAAGAAATTTTCTACTCTCTGTCCTGATCCCACAATACAAGATGAATTCTGAAGTTTTTCTGGAGAAGAGAATGTTACAATTTTACAGTTGGTGGTGCAGGGGTGTAGCAAAAAATACCCAACAGCACCCGATTGGCCTGCCAATGATAAACCTTGCTATGCTTTAAAAGATGCTGTACAGAGAATAAAAGAAGAAGGAATGAAAATGGCAATTTTTATAGGACAGTCTGATATTATGATGAATGAAGCTATGACAATGGCCATGTGTAATTATATCATATGCACAGCCCTGCCTGCTTATAAGCAAGTCATTATGATGCTATTGATAAACCAGAAAGGGAATCCCTTGTCTACAGTGGCAGAAGCGATTAGACAATTAGCTGATCTGGGTTACTGGGGACCCCGATCAAGCTCAGGGACAAATAATACAGAAAATCATGAAGGGAAATCAAGCAGAGTAACTAGGAAGGAGATGTTTTTAGCTTTACTTAAAGATGGAGTAAAAAAGGAATTTACAGAGGGATCAGATACACAAACTTTATGGCAAATGTATAAGGACAAGGGTTTGAAAAAAAGAATGCGAAAGGTAGAAGCAAAGGCAGAGACAGAGGTAGTAAGTAACTCTGAAGGTAAGATAGCACAACAAGCTGAAAAGGGTTCTGAACTGCATGGTGGGGTATACACTCAGATACGTCAGCAGTATGCTGATCTATTTACAGGCATTGCAGAAAAGAAAAATGCATAAGAAACTGGTCAAGCTTCAGTATCTACCTGGAAGTTGGACCATAGACCATATGTGAATTTAGAGATACTATGGACAAATAGAAACATGCAAAGGGTCCGAGCTTTGGTAGATACCGGAGCAGAGGCCACATTAATTTATGGGAATCCTAGACATTTCAAAGGACCGTGAGTGATAGTAACTGGTCTGGGTGGAAAATAGACATAGTAAAAACTGTTATTGCACAATGTCCAGTATGGCAGCATAATACTGCTAGGCCTATCCCACAAGTTATAAGGGGTAATTTAGCATGATGTAAGCTACCAGGACAAGTTTGGCAGATAGATTATATCGGTCCCTTACCAAAAAATAAAGGATGTCAGTATGCATGTACCATAGTAGATACCTTTTCAGGCTATTTGTTAGCTGTACCTTATGGAAGGGCAACACAAGAGAATACCATGAAAGCATTAGATTTGTTAACACTGTATTATGGAACACCCATACAGATACAAAGTGATAATGGATCACATTTTAAGAGTAGATTAATTCAAGAATATTGCAGTGATCATAATATTGAATGGATTTATCATATCCCTTATTACCCCAAGGCAGCAGGGTTAATTGAAAATATGAATGGGTTACTAAAAACTCAATTAAGAAAGATGGAGAATGGTACATTAAGAAAATGGAAAGAGAACTTAACTGATGCATTGTGTATCTTAAATAATAGACCTTTAATTGACAGTGAAACACCCTTAATGAGGATGTTATCGTCTCATGCATTTTTAAAGGTATTTGAACCTCTTGAACAAGCTACGATAGAAAATAATGATAAGCAATCAGGCTTAATAGCTCGAGCCCGTATATGGGTTACATCTGAAAATAGTCCGCCAGAACCAGCTGAAATGGTAGCTGTTGGTAAAGATAATGTAATCCTTATACTGCGGACAGGTCAGGAAAAATGGGAGCATGTCCCAGCATCCAAATGTTATTTAAGGGAATGAGCACTAATATATTCTTTTTGTCTTTAGAAATATGAAAAGATTGTGGTGGAGTCCATTTGGTTGCAGGAAGAAAACCTCCCCATATCTGAAGAAATTATGCTATCTATTTCGATGGAGGCAATTTTTGCTGCAACCACTTATATTATTACTTTTATGTTTTCCATTGAATATGTCATGGACACCTGCTTCATCAGCTGTACACATAACCAAAATTGAATGGGGATGGAGAAAAAGTAATGCAAACCAAACACAAGGTAATTTTACATGTGGAGTGAATGAAAGCTGTAATACTGTAAATATAACAACTCCATCCGGTGCCATGATATGGGGAGTGAGAAGAGGATATGTCTATTTACAGTTGACCGGAAATAATATTGACATAACCATGACAGACATAAAACTGTAACAGACATAAAACGTTGTGCATGTGGCTCTGATACTACAATTAAAGAAAACTGGAAATTCTGTAAAAATGAAAGCACAACAAATCTTTTCAATACAACAATTTCTATACAAAATATACAGGTACTATTTTGTATGAACGCAACAGTAATATAGGGAAGAAACTCTTGGGCAGCACATTTAAATGTATTGCGAGAGCATTACATGATGCATCTGACAGATTATATGAAAACCATCTACGTGTGTCAAAGTAGCACAACAATATCAAAAATATGTTGTAAATTTTAATCTGACTTTTCCTACAACTAAGCAGTGTCACTTTAAATGAGCATGGTATGACACTGTCTTAGGAGGAGTTGGTGTAGGACTTGGAACATTAAACTCTATTAATAATGAAGTTTTAAAGAATAAGCTGCATAACACAGGTTATGATATTGCACAGGCAATACAGTTACAGGCACAATGGTTGCCTACTATTTGGAGTCCACAGAAAGAACATTTATTGAACAGTAAGCATAATTTATCACTCTCATTACATGCATTATTCTAGTGAATTATTAATACAGCATTTACAGAAAATAAATAAGGCTGTGCTGGATCATGAAATGAAAATTGTAATTGTTTGTTTGTGTCTTTCGGCTTTTTCCAGTTAGGGGTCGTCACAGCGGAACTCCGGTCCGCTAATGATTGGCAGTAGATTTTTACATGCCGAGTTGCCGACCCTGACGCACAACCTTCAACAAAGGTACGCCCATTCACACATGTCTCCACACAGAAGATGCTCTAGCTGAGAATCGAACAGGACAACTTCTTACTGTGAGGTGACAACGCTACCGCAGCACCACCGCCGCAGTACGAAAAATGATAAATTAGTACACTTAGCTAAAAAAACACAAGCAGATACAGACAGTCATTGGTGGGACATTTTTTTCAGGGCATTCACCCAAAGCAACCAATTTTTTTAATTGGTTGATTCATCCAATCATCCAATATTGCTTATTTTGTGTTTGATTATTTTATTAACCATTTAGAATTGCTGCATAGCATGTAGATTGCACAAACATTATCCTGTAATGTATCCATATACCTGAGGATTCAATTAATCTAGGGACTGAATGTGATACAAATGTGACATGTCTGGTGAGAGATATGCTTGAAGGATAGCTTCATTGAATCCAGTCATGAAAACAGTCCAGTTATGAATTAGTTAGAACAGCTATGTGTGCAATCTTACATGTCTATGCAGTAACAGATGTCAGAGTGTTAAAAGGTTATGGAAACAGAATCTTGTATTAAGTTTGGAATGTGCTGTAAATGGTGTCTGTTTATCCAGTAGCAGATGTTAGGGTGCTAATGTGTGCAATTTCACATGTCTATGCAGTAACAGATGTCAGGGTGTTATGGGAACAGAATGTTGTATTATGTTTGGAATGTGCATGGTGTCTGGTTGTCTGGCCAACACCCAGTCACTATGCCACATCAGCTTAAGGGATGCATGACTAAAGTCATGTACAGTTGTTTACACTACTGTCCTGCCTGTATAAAAGAAGGGTTTTTCCAGACAGCAGACTGAAATCTCACCTATGGATGGGTGCACCGAGTAGGACTTATGCTTCCAGATGAACTAATCTTCAGTCTGACTCCTCCAGAATTTCCCAGTCATTGAAAGACTTGAATGAAGTTTCATGGTTTAACTGGTGATGTTCTTTTTTTTTCTTTTATTTTACTGTATTGTATAATATTATGAATTCTGATATCTGACTAAGTAAAGCATTGAAAGTAACTGGAGTGTTGAGCCTCTTCTTTACCCTTGGTAAACTTTAAGTTAGAACATTTGCAGAATAGAAGGAAAATAAAATAAAACACAACCAAAAAATAGAAACCAAGGGTTAGGCTGATCTTGGTAGAGGTACTAGGTATTAAAAAGGTAAATACATCAATTGGGGACTTGTTAGAAGGGGAAAAAGAACAAGATGCTTACACTTAAATGGAACCATTACCTTCACAATGTGGTCAGAATGATGAGGAATCCAGTCTCAGTGGCTCAACAGGTTGCACACTCACCTATGGTACCTATGGTACAGGAAGATCAGATAGGCTGTGGGTTCTATTCCTGCAGCAGATAATTGGATTCAATTTTGAAATACTGATACAGCAGTGTGTCATAAGGGGGGGGGGGGTGTTGTACTCCTGAGTGTGCCTTTCTTAGGATGACAGGTCACATTGGCCTGAGTTGGTGGTAGATCAATTGGATATAAAAGATACTATGGAACTTATTGAAAAAAAATAGGGGAAGTTTCCCTGTGCTCTGGCCAGATTTCCCCTAGCTAGTATGAATATCACCTCAAGTCTCCCCAAAAAAGGAATACTGGTCTATTGGGACTAATCTGGTCAACAAAGAGTAAATAAAATAGCAAAGGACTGTCAGGGAACTGAAAATGGAGCAAAAAATAAAAGGGCAGTGAATGCTGTATAGGTTTAATGTTTAGAAAAAAGTCAATCATTTGAAATGTTAAAAATGTTTTTGAAAAAAGAAGAAAAGTTAATATGTTAATACAGTAAGTGTAATATGATATTGATTGTTTTGCAAATATGTTGCCTGATTTGAGTTCAATAAACCTATGTTAAAAACATTACTTCCCACATTACCTCACAAATCAATAACAAGGAACATCTTCATTCCCAAAGTAGACCATATAGATTGCCCCTAACTGTACTATCTTTTTCCCAAAACACTCAAATCACCAAACAAGTCTAAACAAAATCTATAGAACTGTAAGACATTTAGAGCATAGAAAACACCAGTATCAAGCCTTTCAAAACACAAACCGGCCACCAGTAATTGAAATGAATACCTTTCTCTTGTCCAGTCTAATATTTGAACTGCTCTACATAAACAAATGTCATTTACAAGCTTAAAATTAACACTGTTGTCTACCTGCTATATTCAAATTCAACTTCCTGCTCAAATTTATTTAGACACTTTATAACAAGGCACCATTACAAAACATGTGCACAATGAAAAACAGAAAATAAAAACAACTGCAACAAAAATAATCATTGGCATTAACCAGTGTCATCAAAAGTCAAATCAAATAGTTATGTTTTCAATGCCCACCTAAAGCCTACTATGTAAGGCACTTACGGAACCACTGAGATGACAAGTTTTACATGTAAGGAACCTGACACTAAAATGAACCGAAACTTGTGGAACTGCCAGCAGAGTTCAATAAGCTCCTTCAGGTAGAAGGGAGCCAAGTTATGGATATACAAGCATACTAACACCAATATTTTAAAAGTAATCCTGTATCAGATTGGTAGCCGATGCTATACAGAACTGTCATTATTTGATAGTAATATGGTGTACCGGTCAGTAGCCTTCCAGCAGAGTTTTGCATTAGTTTGGTGTTAGGTATTCCCATGTTTAGGGCATTGCAGTAGTCTAGTCTGGAAGTTAGAATTGCATGAACAACAGTAGAGAGTTCGGAATGTGGAAAAAGGTGCTTAATCCTGGTTATATTCTTCAGATGGAAGTTGGAAGATTTGTTGCACATTACAATCCATCACTCATGTTTTCCCTCGATAAAATTCTCCTAGAGTTTTGAACATATACTAGAAACATATGCAACATTTTCATTTTGTGAGCCAACTGCTCACACACTTAAATGGGGAGCCATTCGTAATTTTGACTCACAAGTCTGTAAGTCATCAAAAGTGGACGTGTTTCACTTTTCTTAAGTGTGTTTTCCCTTACCATTAGGGTGCAGCAACCCAGGTAGTAGTATACTTACAGACTGCAGTGTGCAGGCAAGGCTTCCATGAGGAAGGTGCCCCCTTTTTGATTATTCAGAACTTTATGAGAAAAAATAATTACAGGGACCCACTTAAATGATTTATCTACCTGCAGATTTTGACAATGGGTAGGAAGATCCCATACTAATAGCAAAATAAAGAAATCTTAGATTAATTTGGATGAAAGAGCTAAGTGAATGTCATGTGTGACTTATGTGAATCATGTGTGCAGAATGTGGTATACCGTGCTCAGTGCATGTGCTGTAAATCTTTCTATGTGGGTAAAACCAACTGTAGGTTGAAGGATAGGATATTTAAGCATTTATCTTCTATACGTAACAATGATACACACACACTGCTTTATTCCAACATGTTTTTACACATCCTGGACATTATTTTAACTTTATGGTGCTGCAGTCTACTCGGTTTGATAAAAAGGGGGGGGGGATATAATTGGATACACTAAGTATTGTGAAACAACATTGATCATTAACGTGGGAGCAGATAGAAGCCCAGGGCTTAATGGGGTTGTGCCTCTAAAGCCAGCCCTTAAAAGGTGTAGACATCATTTTTAAAATTTTTTAATTGTTTAATTAATCAAATGATACTATTGGCTGTTCATGATTTGCTGTGTTACTGCAGGGTTGTCTGAAGAAGGGTTTCTACCTGAAAGTGCTAACGATTGTTCCTTTGGATTAAAGTTGTGTGTTTTTAGCCTGGTGGTCTGTTGAGTTTTCTTTTTTCGATTTGTTTTTTTACTACTACAGACCTTTGGTGCCTCATTATCTGGTTTTCCTTTTTATGCTTCTTGTTTTTCTGAGAAGAGGCACACATGACTAGTTTTGCTATTGAAATTATTGAATTGGGCTATAATCTGGTGACACCGGTGGCCAGGACCTTTCATGAGAGGATGAAAAGGTTGGCAAAAAACTGATGATAATCCTCTACTAAATATGACTTTTGTACAGGATGAGACAATGACTGTTAGTACACCTGAGAAAAGTGAGTCCTTTTTACAATTATTTAGTGCACTAGAAAATGAGTTATATAAACTTAAACATCTCCAATGGCAATGCATGCATCTTGAAGCATGTCTACACTTTAAAGTAGTACCCCAAGGTATGAGGGTACTATGAATGCTGACTTATGGGGAACATCATCCTGGTTTGTTTGCACGCTGGCAGGAAATTAATCTTGAAATGAGTTTCAAGTACATGCATTTGCTAATTGAGTATTTCCAACCTGAGGAACAACACCTTGTTCAGGCAACTGAAAAGCATCAGCAGGAATTAGAAACTAGTTTCTATAGTGAGCACTATCTTCATAAGCTGGATACCTTATACTGTGCAGTCAGTGCATATGACAGTAAGTTACAGAAAATAAAGACCAAAAAAACTGTTGAGGGACTTTCAAGACTTCAAAGGGGGGGGGGGGTAATATATTTGTGTGGCCAAGAACTACTCCTCCTGATAATAGAAGAAATAATCAATCCAATAGTATGGCCATGGGTGATACATGATTGGTACAAGGGCAGGACCTGGAGAATCCAGTAAGCCAATCTGCCATTGTCGATCCAGAAGCAGGAAGCAAGCAGAAGCCAGAGGTGCATCCTATTAGCCATTTGGCAGAGGAATGACAATTTACAACCAAAGTTGAAGAGGTGCAGTATTCACTTTGTAAAGAGAAGGAGGAGCCAGCATCGGACACACGACAGTTACCTGCTGAGGGTAACAAAAATGCTGTTTCTTTGGAATTGGGTGCAAGACCAAAAACTTTGTATTCTCAGTTGTTTTTTCACCCTTTACCCATTTCAGTCAAGAAAGAAAGAAAGGAGAAGCATTTAGAGGCACAGAGGTTGCAACAGAAGTGGCGTTCTCTCAGCAGAGAATGAAAATGAATGAAAACTTCAGTGTGACTTCAAGTATTTTGCCTTTGGTTTATAACTTGTCTAGTGTGGTCTTTTCTGATACATTTTTACATGTTGTGAAGAAGGGATTACATTTTGTACTGGTAGAACCACAGAGATATGCTGACTTGGTTTTAGACTTGAAATTATTTGGGCAGAATCTGCAACTGTGTAAAATGTTTGGTGCTTCGGCACCAGTTTATGGGAATGTAGGCTGTTTGAAGAAACCTAGCCTATATGTTCCTCCATCCTATCCAGTTATAGATATTTTATTAAGACGTGTGAGGACCAATTAAGGAACTTTGTTGACCATGGTAAATATAAATGTTTTTATAATTTGAATACTGAAGAAAGAACAGCATTGAATGCTTTAGCTGGTGATACCAATCTCGTGGGGTGACCTGCAGACAAAGGGGGAGCAGTTGTTATAATGGACAATATTTATTATGTCAGTAAGGTTAACTGTATGCTTGACTGTGATGCAACGTATAAGAAGATAACTATAAGTGAAGTAAAGGATGTAATTTTACATGTCAATAAGACCCTTGATGATTTAAAATGAAATGATATTCTGGATGATAGTATTTTTAATTTTGTTAAAGTAGATTGTTCTTTGATTCCTGTTTTTAAAGGTTTACCTAAGATACATAAGGATTCATGTGACCCACCCCTGAGACCCATTGTCTCTGGTAGAGGGTGAGTCAAAGAATTGTGTTCCATATGGGTGGAATCCAGGTTGACGTTGGCTGTTTTTAATGCATCTAGGGTGTTAAAAGATACTACACATTTCCTGAACCTCCTATATGATTCAGTGTATCGTAAAGCTTTATCTAACAATGTCCTGCTAGTGACCTTGGATGTAAAGAATCTATTTACAACCATACCTAATAAGTATGGGTTGGAAGCCATAAAGAAATTTTTAGGAACATGTCATCAGTTTGATAGGGGTACTGTCACCCGTATTTTAGCTCTACTTGAAATAGTGCTGGAGAACAACATATTTAGCTTTGAAGGACAGTATTATTGGCTAACATGAGGGTAGCCATGGGCATCCCTTGTGTCAATTCTTATGCCAACCTGGTCCTAGCTCAGTGGGAGGAGGCGGTACTGTTTGGTGTAAGGCATAATTGGGAATGTTCCCTTATTTTTTATACACAATTTGTAGATAATGTTTTCCTGTTATGGGAAGGCACCTTAGATGCCTTGGGAGACTTTGTTACTTATTTGGAGTCCACTACTAGTTTTTTTAAGGATTTTTTATTACAAAGCTCCTATTCTGAAATAGATTTTCTGGACGTTAAGATTTTGAGAGATTCCAGCCAAGGCCTTAGTACTAAGGTCTTTGTAAAAATTGTTGGAGGAATGGTGTTTTAGCAGGAGACAGCATGCATCCAGGGTTTGTAATTAAAAACATAGTGAAAGGGCAGGCCCTTAGGATGTGAAGATTACATACAGATGAATCTGAACTGGAGAAGAAAATGGATGAGTTCCCCTCTAGATTTATATATAGGGGTTATAAAATAGAGGAAGTAAGGGAAGGGATTCAACATACTGCTAGTCTAAGGAGGAACAGAGCTACCCCTTGGTATTCACATCAAGGTAAAGAGAATAGAAAATGTACTGCTAAGGGGAATAATAAAGTTAGCACTGCTGATAATAAGAATAGAAGTAAGGTGAATTTATATATTAAATACAGCAGTGATGTTAAGCAGATATGCAATATTATAAGGGGTAACTGCAGAATTTTATCATCAGATGATGCTTTGAGGGATATAGTGGGGGACACCCCCAATTTCATTTTTGGGTTTCCTCCGGGTGCTCCGGTTTCCTCCCACATCCCAAAGACATGCTGCAGGTGGATTGGACACTCTAAATTGGTCCTAGGTGTGAGTGCTTGTGTGTGTGCCTTCTGTGGAAGGTTGGGCGCCGGGCTGCCAACTCAACACTGCCAATCATGAGCGGACAGGTGATCCGCTGTGGCAACCCCTAACTGGGAAAAGCCGAAAGAAGAAGAAGAAGAAGAACTTGAAGCACATACTGTGTGATAGGATAGGAATAGAAATGCACCCTGTAAGAAGATAGGCACTTTTCCATGTCAGCAGTGTAAGGCTTGTAAACATATTTATTTGTGACACAAGTTTGTTCATCCCATAACCAATGGAATTTATACACCTAGGTTATTTGCCACCTGTGATACGCAGAATGTGGTATACCTTGCTCAGTGCATGTGCAGTAAATCTTTCTATGTTGGTAAAACAAACTGCAGATTGAAGGATAGGATATTTAAGCATTTATCTCCTATACATAACAATGATACGCACAGTGCTTTATTCCAACATGTTTTTAGACATCCTGGACATTATTTTAATTTTATGGTGCTGCAGTCTATTGGGTTTGATAAAAGGGGGTGGGAGATATAATTGGATACATTGAGTATTGTGAAACAACATGGATCATTAACTTGGGAGCAGACAGAAGCCCAGGGCTTAATGGGGTTGTGCCTCTAAAGCCATCCCTTAAAAGGCGTAGACATCATTTTTAAAATTTTTTAATTGTTTAATTAATCAAGTGATACTGTTGGCTGTTCATGATTTAAATAATACTGATGTGTTACTGTATGGTTGTCTGAAGAAGGGTTTCTACCTGAAAGCGCTAACCATTGTTCCTTTGTATTAAAGTTGTGTGTTTTTAGCCTGGTGGTCTGAGTTTTCTTTTTTTGATTTACCCTTTTTGATTATTCAGAACTTTGTGAGAAAAAATAATTACAGGGACCCACTTAAATGATTTATCTACCTGCAGATTTTGACAATGGGTATGGAGAGCCCAAACTAATAACAAAATAAAGAAATCTTAGATTAATTTGGATGAAAGAGCTAAGTGAAGGTCATGTGTGGTTTACGTGAATCATGTGTGCAGAATGTGGTATACCTTGCTCAGTGCATGTGCTGTAAATCTTTCTATGTGGGTAAAACCAACTGTAGGTTGAAGAATAGGATATTTAAGTATTTATCTTCTATACGTAACAATGATACACACAGTGCTTTATTCCAATATGTTTTTACACATCCTGGACATTATTTTAACTTTATGGTGCTTCAGTCTATTCTATAGTGGTGGTTCAATTTGTTATTAGATAGCCATTTGTACACTGCTTCCCTGTATAGTTCTGGTGTTTTATTAATAAGAGCCCTAACTATACAGAGGTGTCCTAACCTGAAATAACAACTTTAATATCTTAATAACAATACTGCCCTTGTCTTCTTTAGGTATTTAGCCTTATGGCTACATAGGTCTGCCACTAATCAATCTGTTATTCTATTAACCCTTTGATAGTTCCCAATTTCAGTGTTTACCTGATTAGCCAGTTTTGTACTTGCCTACTGATGCCTGTTTGTTTGTGTCTTGTTTGTGTCTTTCAGCTTTTCCCGGTTAGGGGTCGCCACAGTGGAACTCCAGTCCGCTAATGATTGGCAGTAGATTTTTTACATATTGGCTTGCCGGGCCTAACGCACAACCTTCAATGAAGGAACACCCATTCACGCATGTCGCTACACAGAAGACGCAATAACTGAGAATCGAACGGGCAACGTCTAGCTGTGAGGCGACAACACTACCGCAGCACCACCACCGCAGTCTTGCCTACTGATGCCTGTATTTCTTAAATAACCAAACTTATATAGTAATAAAATAGTTTACTGTTGTAAATAAATTATACTGAAGTTAAATGCTCCCTGAAAGCTACCTGCATCATATATGTATATCATCTAATTATTAAGTATGCACAAAACATTTACTTTTACTGTTCCTGTAAATATATGTGTACTGACTGCCTCATGGCATAGGTCCTGAAAGAAAAGGGTCCTTGCACCACTTCAGATATTCGCTTAACAAATAAGCAGTAGTAGAGATATGAACGTTTCATACATGTTATTGTTCAGAAAATGGATGTTGTTGTAAAACATGCTATTCTATCAACTTTTTAAGTGACTTAGAGTAATGTTTAAAAATGACCTTTGTCCCCCATTATTTTTGATTTTGTATAGAGTTCATGAACAAAGAAGTTGAGAGGTATCTGGTCAGTGGGTGACACAGTGGTGCAGCAGTTAGCTTTGTTTCCTTACAGCAAGAGGTTCTCCAGGTCAATTCTCCAGTTCAATTCTCAGCTGGGGTGCCTTCTGTGTGAAGTCTGCATGCCCTAACTGCATTCACATGGGTTTCCTTTGGGTGCTCCGGTTTCCTCCCACATTCCAAAGACACGTGTCTTTAGTGTTTCTCCCCAAGCATTTGCTGAAAATGGGCTCTGTCCCAGTCAGAGTTTCCCAGAAAAGAAAATTTAAATAAATAAAATAATAAAAAAATGTATAATGTCACTTGTGACATCCCTCCTCTGGGCCTGCAATCAAGGAGCCTCAGTCCTCACCACTGACACCAGTGGGGAACTTTCACTTAGAACAAAAATAGATACAATATTTTCCAGATGCAGCTCTCTGCACCAAGCACAATCTCCCTTAAGATCACATAATAAGCACACTCCAGACCTTGTGCTAGACTTCTTCTGCAGGCCCCAAATAAGTCTCCACCTTTCTCTCTGCAGAAAAAAAGTGCTCTGTGTCTCTGTTTCAAGTAGCTGACACACACACACTCTTTGAGATTTGATTTTCTCACATACACACACACACACACACACACACACACACACACACACACACACTCTCCTGGGAAAGGCCGGCACAGATTTACCTGCTATACCACCTCTACCCAGACTATAAGATAGATTCACTGCCACCAGCCAGCTACTTTAAGGCTCTTGCCAGGGTACCCAATTACTCTTAGTAAAACTAATAAAATACAAATGGTAATGTTAACGAAGCAGCAAGACTTTCAGTAACATGAAGCCCACAGTGCCACCGAATAAATACAATCACTCTCAAGGGTTAAATATTTTCTAAAAAAACAGTCACAATGAAAGGTTTAGATATATGTAATAATAAATAAAACAGAAAACATGAAAATACATAATATCTGTTTACAATAAACATCAGAGTTTCAATTCACAGGAAATATAAAAACTACACAGATGGAAAGATTCATACAGATACATAAAAAACAATATTTAACTAGTCTCACTATATTTTCCTAACTGACTGAAGAATTACTGTTCCCTACTTACTTGCTAGAGCAAGGCAAGATGAAATGGATGAGTGTCTTTGTTGTCAGTTCCAGTAACATAGTGCTCAGTGTCACTATCACATCTCTCACTAATATCTAAATACAATTTCAGTGCTGGCTACGGAATGACATCATATCTGGTCACCAGACTTTATGGTCCCCACACTACCCCCTGACTAGAAGCTGAACCAAAATCTAGCAGAGATGTGTCACAACACACACCTAGAGCTTTGCTAAGGCATCTGGAGACTGTAAAATAATTCCAATACTTTCATCCTTCTTGTAGAGACTAACCAACCATTCTCTGGCACCCCAGGGTAGCCTTTAGTTCACCACTAAGGACAATAAGAGCCCAGGCTTTTCCCAGACTATGTGTCTCTGGCTGCATTCATGCCTGTGAGATAACATTTTTATGGCCTAAACCAAGTCACTTAATTTCTGGCTATTTTTCTTAAGGTAAGCTGAGCTTAGTTTAATCCCTTCCCTTCCAGCATCCTCTGTTAACATATATACATTTTGTCAGTTACAGCAGTACAGTTTGATATAAATATATATTTCTTTTCTGTCCAGCAGGACCCACTCTTGATACATTTTTAACACAAACATCAGTACAAATCAGTTTGATATACAAATGACATAAAATTATTTACAAAACACCAGCTAGCTATGCTAGCATATGTTACACATGCACTGCCCTACTCTCTCTGGCATAGCTAGCACTACCTTACATCATCACATCACTATAGAATGTGTGTAGAAACATGATAAATGAGTATAAAACAATATAGCTTTATAAGCGGATCATTGCATCTTTTAGAATTAGACATAATTTATCAAGGACACTGTGTAATAAACAAAGCATTTCTTTTTTGCTAAACAGAGCACTTTAGATGTTCACAGAGGCCACTGAAAATAATACAAAACTGATGAAAACTTCTAAGATCCTGACCATTATGCTAATTGCCACATGCTCTGTAGAGTAACATAAGAAACCTGGGTGGACTGAAGTCCTAATTGGAGAACTTCAGCCTTATGGATGCAGAGTGACCTCCTTCAGTCAAAATCAGTAAAGAGTAAAGATCTGATTTAGCAATATTGTTAAGAAAACCTAAGCATTTTTTTTCCATTTATTGGCACGTAAGGCAAAAAAGTAATATGTACTGTTGACAATGACACTTTCATTAATGATCGTGCTAAAAACTAAGGTCCTCTGTAAAACATTTCTGATTCTGTGAGCACCCAACAAAAAGAGTATGAGCAGCACATACTATTATGGGCAGCTCCAGGCCACCACACCTCTGATTCTATAATTTCAGCACAAGTGGTACATGGGTGTGTGTCACAGTAAGTAAGAACAGTGTTACAAAGCATGTCTGCTGAATAGGGGAAAAAAAAATATATATATATCTATCTATATATATATATATATATATATAT
Organism: Protopterus annectens; assembly: GCF_019279795.1. Classification (NCBI taxonomy): domain Eukaryota; kingdom Metazoa; phylum Chordata; order Ceratodontiformes; family Protopteridae; genus Protopterus; species Protopterus annectens. The sequence goes on along the minus strand of NC_056748.1, from coordinate 809,536,179 downwards.
ATATATATATATCTATATATATATATATATATATATATATATATATATATATATATATATAGATATATGTTTCTTATGGATGACAAGAAGTTGGACTTTCAATTAATAAGACTACAGTCTGCTCACCATTTCTATAGTACTCAAGTTTTAATCAAATCAAAGTGCTGATTATTAAACACTTACCTCTTATTCACTATACTTTAGACACCGCTTTCTTATTGCAGCTACTGCATGTCAAGCAAGCAAACATAAAGCATTTCCCATGACCTTCAGTATGCAGTAACTCTAGCATAGAACAATATTTGTTTTACTACATTTGTGTGCATAACTCATGACCTAAAGTTTAAGATCCAGTTATTCTATTTTGCCGTTGGAGATAAGCAACCGCTCATAGTAAAATATCTCTTGTGCTGTGCTGTTACAAGCAAAGGTCATGGCAAGGCATAGTCTATTTACATATTTAAAAAGAGCACCTGTAGCAGCAATGTAACAAAAAAAAAAGTATTTTGTCTCCAAAAGCACACCTGAGTATTCTCCATTTCTTTTACTGTATATTTTACAACACAACATATGCACTGCAACAGGTTAAAGTGTAAGGAGTAATTCACCCCTTAATCTACCCCTACTACCTATATAGTCTCTGATCTCCTGTCCAAAAATCCTATGCACATACATACATCAACACAAACATTGGCCATTGTTCTATTCTTCCCTATCTCCCACATGTATCTAAACAATTGGCTATATCTTAAGTACTGTCCTATTCCCCATGTCAGTACTGTGTGGGAGTGGAACACACCATTTAATTCGGGTAGTCACTGGTATAAAATCCCCTTATGATACACAGGCAATATACTGTGATATCGCATTACATTTTATATGTACTGTTACAATAATATAAGCACTGCTGTCTGTCTTCCTTTATATATAGTACAATCTATAGATTTGTTTTACAGCAATCAGTGTTTACATTTAAACTAAAGGCTTATATCAAAGCAAGACTGATCTCTGCCCAGTAGCTTGTTACACTGCAGTCAATGGCCTGTAGTTCTTTATCTTATCAACAAACTGACTGAATTATGCTTATGCCTAGCTTTTCAGTGATCCTTGTACATAGTTTAGTTTTTACACATTTTGTTTCATGCTAGGACCAGTTTTAACTGTCCAGTTTCTCGCATCTTCTGATCCCCCTGCTTATTTACCTGCCTCTGCCCACCAATTTCTTAATTATTTCCTAAACCTATTCTGTACTATTTCCATAACTTATTTGCTCTTTCCCATTCTTAGTTCTTCTCGTGGCCCACTAATCTCTTCAGCATCACTCACCACTGTCCTTGTATTTTGTCAATAGGGATTTCTAACCCAAAAATGCAGTACTATTCTCTGTGACATGACTACTTTTTTGAATATTTTAGTCACTTTCACAGGACAAATTGCATAAACACATAGTCTTAGGTGAGCAAAATCATGTGGATTTTCCAAACAAGTGCATTAGTACTGTCTATGTTTTTATGCCATATATTCTGCTGTTACATTCATGTTTGTCAATGTTGTTTATATTATTATTAGTGTACACTGAGGACATTTACTGCATGCTACTGCCTATTAATGTATTGTATTGTGATCCATTCTACATTATTATTAACCAGTAATTGCTGCGTGTACTTGATTTTGTGTAACTAAAAGACATTGATTTAATTGTAATGTTCTCATGTCATCCATACCTGTAACTTTGTTCTTTCTCATTTTCACACATTTAATGTTACCCAACTCAGCGTCATGAATGGAGAAGGGAAAGGTAGACTGTGGTTTCATAAAAGAGGAATCATGGTTTCCTGTAATCTGTAAGAAGAACTGATTTTTTTTTCTGATCAACAAGATAGACTTGTTCTTACTCAGTGTAACATACATGCCAGTTAAACCTTTATGGGTCATTTCTGAAAGGGTCATTGGGCCATCATTTACCTGCTTATCTAATAAATAAATACAATATTTGTCTAAAGAGGTTGAAGTCCTGCTATGTTACAGAACCTGAAGTGGCATATCCTTTGTTTCAATCATTCAGCATGCATCTGGTGGGAGAGGTTTTTTTTCCAGGTGCTGTTTTGCAGATAGTTTCCCTGTCTACAGACTCTAACCTTATGCTGCTAGACTACAGTAACAATCTCATGGGCTTATATCTGAGTCACTGGTCTGCATAACTTTGATTCCTTTCTATTTAACATACTAAATTACATCCAGATTCCTAATAACTCTGACCATTCCTACAGGGAGTAAAACTATAGGTGTCATTATAATTTAAAAAGATGCTTTGGCATCAACTTTCTTTTGACTTACTCTTAATCATGCTAGCAGTAAACTATCTATGGCAGATTCTATTTCTGTGCATTTCCTTAATCTCTTCCTTTCATTAGAAGATAACTACTACCTAGTACATACTATGCGGCTCAAATTGGGAACATTTGGATGGCTCTTACCAAAGTTAAAAGGTCAAACATTTTCAGTGACCAGTTATAGACACAGGAAAATTAATTAAACTGTGCTGATTACCGGAAGGCCTTATATCAAAGTTAGGAGTGATTACAAAAAAGGCAAGCCAAACTTAACACAATTTCTTATTTTATGAAACAACAAAAAAGAAAACTCTGAAAGTTCCGGAAGTAAGTGAAGATATACACACACACAAAATAAATATGCGTTTTGATTTCTGGGTCATGAATGCTTGGATCCAACATGTAATGTAAATGCTTTCAGCAATTTCTCCTTTAACCAGTCTGTGCCATTTTATCATCACTTCTCTTCAGTCTTTTTTTTCTATACTCTTCTTTATTGAAAATTTGACAGTGGCAAAAAACCTGCTTAGCATCAACATGTCCAATCCACATAATATATAGTTCTATAATAAGTTATAATTGCCTATACAAGAAAAGCTGCACCTAAATATAGCTAGGAATTTTACCATGACATAAACAAAATTACACTGAAGTCAATACCCCACAAGAAAAATGGATGGGTTAAATAGATCAAATACTGACAGACAATAGAAGTTTAATGTTTAACAGTTAGAGGACATTAGTACTAAGCATACTACACTCTCCATGTCCCACTGGTAAGGCACAGAGCCCTATGGTTAGGTCATTCTAACTGTACAAAAGAAGAAGTCTAATCAAAATGCATTTAAAACCCCCTCTGTGGGAAATGCAGCACAAATCAAACACCATTAGTGACTACGCAAGATGTGTTCTACAGAGCAGGCAGTACCCTCTAAGATAAATTTGATAGCCTTAATACCAGATTTAGTAATCATCATCATAAGAACCTTTCCTCTTTGCACTGTGTCCCAGAACTAACCCAAAATAATAATGCACAGACTATAAGAAAAAGTGGTCTGCTCAGTTACTCTCTAAGCTGCAATAACTATTCAAACAAAACCAAAGCCATACTGGAAAAGAACAGGTTTGTAGATCTCAAACAAAAACATGAATGCCTCTCAAGATGTCCTATGACCACATTCATCCATCCACTTAGAATCTCAATACAACACCTAACCCTAGTGGTTTAGCGTTACCTGATGTGAACGGGTTTCTTAAAATTACTCAGTTATTTCTCATATACATAACACAAGCAGAGAATATAAATCAAAGTGGAAGAGGAGGATGATAATGATATGGAGGGGGATAGGAGATAAAGCAAGACTACAACTTTGGATGCAAGTCTTTAAATGATAATAGTAACAATTATGCAGAATATTATATTCATCAACTAGCAGAAAGTATTCAAAGAACAAAGCCAGTTTGTTAATGAAGAAAGGAGATATTACCAATATGGATGCCTACAAGTAGGGATGTAGATAATAGGTGAGAGGCACTGGAATTTACTGGAGGAAATCAGCAAAGAAATGAAGGTAGTGGATACAAATAACTTGGGCTGGAAGGGTAATACAGGCTAAGCAAGAGTCTGGACAACAGGTTAGAGACTGCCTACCTATAACGAATAGATATCAGAGTACAGATAAAGAGAAAGGGATATGGGTGTGCTAAGTGAAAAAAAAACATTTTAGTAGAGATTTTAGTTGAGTCTAGAACAAAGAATGCTGTTGAAAGTCATTAACTAGTAGGACATTTAAAATAGTACATGATAACTACAAAAATCGGACCTTGGATGAGGGCGGAAAAGATGGGGAAAGATAATAAAAAGACAAATGAAAAAGGCATAATGTGAGGAAATCTGTAGACCTCTGGAATATGCAACAAAGTCCAGAAGGTTTAGGATTTGTTGAATGGAAGTGTTTGCATAAGTATTTTTTATACCCCATGTAAATGTTTGAGGATTATTCCAATGGTAGACAGTAAATGTTGGCGATACGATTAAAAAGAGTAAGGAAAATATGAAAATTTATTTTTGGAATGTAATGAGTTGGTGGATTTTAATAATGTAAAAATAGACTACAGAGTACTTTGATAGAAATGTAAGTGGATCAAATTGTAGTAACCAAGAGTATGAGTCTTCTGATCTGGATATAGGATCTGAATTACCAAGGCATAGTAAGACCTTATTAAGTTTAATGCTACCGGTGGCCAAAAAATTATTACTAGAAAATGGCAATGTTTAATGTTATAAATGAGATAAAAGAATCACAGGTGGGATCTTCAGAAAAGGGAAAGAGGAAAATTCATATTAATGGAATTTGTGGGAACCATACACGTAGGACAGTTTTCAGAAGGACAAATCAGGTTTAAGGACAAGGCAGGAATTGAGCAATTTATTTAATGTAGCAAATGAAAATTGTTAAAAAGAAAACCTATATGTATACCACTCACTATTAATAACGGAAATTGTTATTAGAGTTTGCTTCACTTTCTATTCATGTAAATGAGCTCATGTTGCAATTTACAATGTGATGAATTAATAAAGATGTTAAAAATATATATTACACCTACCTCTGACAGTGTTACTAAAAGTTCCCTTCCCGGTCGGGAGGCTTCCTCTTCTTCTATCTCTTCTCCCCAAAATGCAATATTCAATTTTGCCATAAGTTGATTCCACTAATTTCCCATCTATATATCCCTAGCTATCTTCCTAATTCTTTATTTCATATCCTCCCCTGTAACTGCTTTTTTACCTCCTGCACTTTCCATCCCTCATTTCTGTCCCCCACATACAATCTACATCATCAAGGCCAAATAGCAGCAACACCCATTAATCTATAACCACCTTTCCATAAACTGTCTCTATAAGAACCTACACTGCATGCCATAGATCGTGAACCACAGAACACTTTCATCACGCATACAGATGCCCCTTCTCCAGTGTACCACATCTCCAGCTACTTGTGTTTTCCAGGCACATTTAAATCTTCTATAGTGTAAGATACTATCCATTTAGCAAGTACAATTACATGTGATGCCGCAAACTCTTCTAAAAATGCCAGGTTCCTCCTAACTCCTCTCTTCCTACTACAAGCTGTGTTCTTCAGTCTACTACAGCCTAAGCCTATCCATTACATGAATTCCATCCCTGTACCCTAGGTCTCTGCATATCTTACCTATGACCACTCTTTTGCACAGCAACTCACTGGAGTCCCTAGAGTCTATACTCCCTACCTCTCCCAGCTTTGTCTCTTTGTTTTAAAGCCTATTACACTGTAAATATTACTACCTTATAGGCCAATAAATTCCCCTCTCTGAAACCAAACTTCTGGGATACTTCTGTAAACTGTAATATCTCTACCTCACTGCCTTCCCTGAACATGTCCTTAAAAACACTCATGACCCTAGCTTTCCATCGCTTCTCTATTCCTCACCACATTGGCTCTAATTGAGGCCCTAAATTTCAGTATATGTTTTCCACTATAAATTGTCTTTCCCCTATCCATCTTGTAATCTGCCTAACAATACAGTTATCTGTACTCTTCTTCATGCACTGTACCAAACAACTCTCTCTCCTCCTGCTTACTCACTCACATTAAAATTCTGTGCAGTTCTTTGTTCTCCTTCCTCTCAACTGCTGTACCATATTCATGGCTAGCACACAAGTCTGAAAATTAGGCATCCCCCATTTCTCTTTACAAAATGGACACATGCTCTGCAAAACCTACCCTTTTTCTCTTTCTAAACAAAGCCATCACAAACATTCTGCAGGTCATAAGCCCTCTTGTTGTACAGCCTAACTGGAGCGTGTCTCATCAGATACATGGCTCATGGTGATATCATCCTAACAACCCCATTCTTCCCTCTAGTGACTACTCTCTGCTGCTCCAAAGATCCAGCACTGTCTTTACCTTCCCTAAGAGATCTTACAGTTCTGGTTTACTGTCTGCTGAATTGTCAGGGTACAACTTCACTCTGAAATATTTACCTCCTCCTGCCAAAATAACTTTAACAGTACCTAGCCAGCAAATAGTACCTATGTGCCTACAGTCTTTCTAGGATGTTAACAAAGTCCCACATCTCGCATGAACTCCATAAAAAGTCTGTAAGACTCTTGGTTAACATCATCTCCAAACCTTCTAACAATGGCAGCATGCAGTCATCAATAAATAACTTGATACTGCTATAATCTCTCTTACACTTGCAGGTTACCAAATAAGTCCAAAAGCATTAAGCTCACTTTTCCATGACTGAGGAACAAGTAAAATGAATGTTGGGAACTTTGCTTCAACCCCCTCTCTAATTTTACCATTTGTGAAAGATGTCTGTTTAGTGAAATACTTACCCATGGCCTGTCTTACAGCACACAAATGCCATGCAGTACCTGGCACTCCCCAGGCACCTGCATTAAGACATCGAGCAACAGCTGCAGCTATGTCAAATGTCATCTTAACATCCATCAAAACTATCCTAAGCTTCCCCATCCTTTTTTCTACACATACCCATTCCGGAAAATGTAACAAATGGTATAAATGTTCCACCAATGACTGATCCCTTACAAAATCTACCTACAAGTCTTATAACCACTTTTCCTATAGGACTTTCCAACTTTGTTGCCAACATTCTTATAGATATCTTCACCTCTATATTACTTTATGATGTAGGTCTGTAATTTGCCAGATCCTCCAAATCTCCATTCCATTTGAGTAGCACCACTCCCATCACTTACTTCATGGATTCTGGGAGTAGACTTGTGTCCATCACCTCATTCATAAACCAAATCACTGCTTGACATACCTGATACAAACTGACTGGGAAGCTATCTGGCCCATCCAACTTTCCTTTATTTACTTCCAAACTTCTTCTGCCTTTGTTTTTTTGATTCAATGTCTATTTCTTTCCAGCCTTTTTAAGGTAGGACCTTCTCACAGCTAAATACAATTTCTCATTACTTCCATCTCCACATAGGGCTACCAGTAATACTGAACAAATTCAAGTCTTATTTCCGGACAAGTAACTCATGTGGCCCTTCCGACATGCTCGGTGCTATGTATCGACATCTGAGCTTTGTGTTTTTTCAATTATTGAGGTAACAACTTAGCATCCTATTCCCTCCTTGCTCATAATTTCTAAGTACGTCTGCCAATCCCTACTGTATCGTGTCTTTCTCGTTGCTTTCAAATCTTCATTAAGCTATCTACCTCTCTGAACCCAGTCAACTCCTCTAAATCACCTCACAGAGCAATATGAATTTCATAATTCCTTTTCCTTCTTCCTTTATATTTTACCTTTGTGATTTTTTTTCTCCTGTCCCCTCCAGGCTACTTTCATCCCATCTCATTCTCAGTTACCTACTGCATCTCTCTCTCTCTTTCTCTCTCTCACACACACTCTTTCCATGTTCCATTACACCTGCTCCATCATTTGTTGGAACCAGACAATCTTTTGTGCCTATGGCTGTGGCAACCACTTGTTGGATTCCACCTTAATCTCTGTCCCAGCACATCTGACAAAATCCATTATCATTGTTGAATGATCAGAAATGTATTGCATCGTTATCCTGATGCCCTCTATCTTACCTGTAGACCAGTATTCTAACAAAATGATTGGCTTGCTTAGAATCATCCTTTGACAAAGTATAAGCCCTCTCATCTATTCTCCTCTCTTTGGATATGTCAGTCATGCCCACAAAATCTTACGACTTTTCATATGAAATGCCATTACTCCATACAATCCTTCCAGTGTCAAGTCAAATACTAAATTAAAATCTCCCTCAGCAATAACATTATCACTCTCTTCTATACAACCATCCAGGCCCCTTATGCATTTATAGCATCCTGGTTAGGCCTGTGTGACCAAAACAACCTCTGCCATGCACATCTCCTTACCTCTTTCCCAGACTTTGACCTTTACCTTCTACACTGTGACACTGAGTAAGATTACATTTCAAACACTGTCCCCCACTTAAAAAAAATCTCCTTCAGTGTCAAGACACTGCTAGAAATGTTTCATTCTATAGCAGAAGTGGCTCTGAGTGGCAAGCCACTGTCATTCCATTTCCCAAATCAGAAAACTAGGTATAGCATAATATGGACTTGTGCTTTATCCCCTCATTACTAAATGACTGTTTTAAATGTGACTTTCAGACCAGTAATGCAGCTTAACTTGATGGTTAGCTGCAAAAGAATTCTTAAAGAGTTGTTAGCATTCCTAATTTTCCATTACCCTGGCTCCTAACATCTGCACCTATTAATTCACTTTAGTGCTAATGGGATTCAGGGTACTTAATTCCATTATTTGCACAGAGGGCCACCAGTCAGCCAATTTGAGAAAATTGCTTAAAGTGTCTATGTGCAAGAAAACATGAAAACCTTAACTTAGTCACAGCATTATAGTCCAGCCCTGTGGCTATGTTTTTACTAATGCAGTAATTTATTTTATTTAAACAAACTGTATATGTCACACATGTTTTATGCACAAGATCACACCATTTGTCCCTGAAATATTTTATTCTCAGGAAGGGAATCCTTTTCTGAAATGGTCTTCATGTCTGCAGCCCAGTGATTATGGCTAATGAAATGGATATAATACATTACCTGCAGCACTTTTAATTAGTTTAGTATAGTGTCACAAGTCAAATTAACAACATAAAGCCTGTAATTCTTGTACAACCTTGTATTGTATACAGGGGTCACTTTAAATTGGACTGTTAGCATGAAAAACATATAGTTACTCCAGAGAAGTGATAAAATGAATAAGCCTCATCAAATGGCAAATGGAAAGGTGTCCTAGTACTGCAGAGTACAGCTAGAGATCTTTCTCTGCAGAACACACTATCCCTAACCCTGTCCTTATTATTTAGGCCTTATTTTTTGTCCTGACTCTCTCCTTCTATTCCCATACTGAAATACAAAAACAAAATATACTAAAGCAACTTAAAATAGTTTACAAAATATTCAACCTTTTATCTCAATAAGGAAAGAACCAAAATAAGCCATTGCACTTAAAGTTTTAACATCTAGACTTAAACATAGTTTACCCATTCCTGGTCTTAACTGATCCCATAATGCTTCCACAGCTCAAACTGAAAACAAACTCCTCAGGTTTACACATCTTGTACAATTTCATTATCATTCAAATCAAAAGGCTAATTGGCTTCCCATCACTGCAAAAGTCTTATTCTTACTAAACTCTTTTACTTATAAGCTATTACATGAATTGTATTGACCTACACTAAACAGCAGGCTTCAAAAATATCAAACTTACTATAAGCTGAGACATCAAGAAGCTATGCAACTAATCAGACCGCTCTTCAGTTAGCTATACATGAAAAGGCATTCTCTGAAACTTCTCTTACATGCAGGAATACCCTTCCTGTCAATTTACATTCACTATTCCTTTTACCATTCAAAGTCTGCCTAACAAAACCATCAAAATGCTCCTACTACATGGTGAAAGGATAATACATAAGCCCTCTTCACTTTAAGTGGAACAAACTTTTTTTCTCTCATACCAAATTCTAAGTGAAGTATCCATGTTTCATCCACCTCTACCAATGTAGTGTAAATAATATGTGCTCTAATGCTCGATTGCAGGTGTTGTAATTAATCTGACCTTAAATGCTTACGCTTCATTTGAATATACTGTTATACTTGCTTTCACTACGTTGCAGATATAATACACTGGATACAGTTTCTTCAAGTTCAGTGCAGTTTAATTACAGCAAGTA
>NC_056748.1:809431081-809521081 GCF_019279795.1 Protopterus annectens | reverse complement strand
TCTCAATAATAATGACAATGGTATTGTTTTTGTGGGTAAAATACAAATGTTCAATACTTATTTTCTAGATATCAATGTTTGTAAATTGATTGATGGCACTTTGGCCACAAGTTTATATTGTAAACCTTTTACTAAAAATTCTCTTTTGTTAGCCTTTAGTTGCCATCCCACACATATAGTTAGGAATATACCACGAGCTCAGTTTTTAAGATTACATAGGATATGTAGTTCTGAATGAGATTTTGATGTTGAAGCCCATAAGATGAAGTGTAAATTCTTGAGTAGGGGATACAATGTTAATGCAGTATATCAGGCATATGGAATAGCATGAGCAACTAATAGGAGTGACATGCTGAAGTCTAATGGTAGCAAGGAGGATAGAGCTTCCTTGGATCCAGGTCCCAGATTTATTACCACATATGGTACCAATACTTTTAATATTTATTAAGTAATCAATAAGTATTGGGATATTTTGAAATCGGACCCCTATTTTGATCAAATTTTAGGGGATGGCTGTACCTTTGGATTTAGGAAAAGTAGGAATATTGGTGAATGTTTATCTGGTTTCAAGAAGTGTAGGATAATAAATAGGGGATCAGGTATAGTAGCACATTGTGCTTGTACTTTCTGTGTAAACTGTATTTATTGTAAGGTAGTGTCCAAAACTAAATCATTCACCTCCATCAATACCAATAAGGTATTTGATATTTGGTCTTTAATTACCTGTCGTACTGAATGGGTAATATACATGGCAGTTTGTCAGTGTGGTGCATTCTATATGGGACAAACATCACGGACATTTAAACATAGAATAGGACTACATATTAGTGATTTGAATTGTAGACATAGTAGAAGTGCCTTCTATAAACATGTAATGGAACATGGGGGAGGCTCACTTTATTTATATTGGTACTGATAGTGTAAAGGGGGATAATATATCGGACAGTAAGAAAGATAATATTTTGGACCAAAAGAAAAAAATGTGGATCATCAATTTGGGAGCTTTGTTCAAACCAGGATTAAATGAGAGTTTTTGAAAAATTGATGATATTAATGTATGTATATATGTGATCTCTTGTTTATTTTTTGCTATATGTCTTTTTCTGTACATTAATTGAATGCATCAGGCTATGGCTGACATGGACATTCTCCAAAAGGGCCTTACTGAGACGGACACCTGGTGTCAAAGTCATGGTTTCAAGATAAATGCCAAAAATGCATAGTCATCCCATTTGGGAAAAACAAAATGCCCATGAATTACCACATAGGTGGCAGCCCCCTTAATACAGAAGAGGTAATAAGAGATCTAGGGATCCAGGTAGATAGTAATCTCTCCTTTGACAATCATATTGCCAAAGTAGTTAGGAAATCCTTCTATGTAGCCCATCTAATTACTAAAGGGTTCGCATCTAGAAATAAAGAGGTTATAGTGCCCCTCTACTCGTCACTCATTAGACCCATCATAGAGTACAATGCCCCATTTAGGATGTACCTCACAAGACACTTCCAACAGCTGGAAAGACCACAAAAGTACCTCACCAAGAAGATTACTGGCCTCAAACATATGTCCTATGCAGCCCGACTGGCAAAACTCCAGCTGTACTCAGTCACATATCGCTTACTCAAAGGTGATCTCTGCCTAACTTACAAAGCCCTGTCCAACTCAGAATTGATGGACATGCTCCACCTAAAGAAATCCAAGTCACTGCGAGCCACTTGCTCTAGTGAGCTAAACCTCGCCACAACAATAAATAGAACATGCTGGAGGGATAGATTCCTGTCATAGAGACTCCCCATGCTTTGGAACTAAATTCCTAACTACATTAGGCAGAGCCCCTCACTAACACTCTTCAAGAGAAACCTTGACGAGTGGATGGGTAACAGAAAATACACCCGTGGGATCACTTCAATGGCTTTTCTTGATAGATGCTCAGTTAATTAATCAATGGGGCGGCTTAAGCTGACACACTCTGGCTAGGCTTATAAATGCCCTCAGGCAGATAGTCTAGTACCTACCTATGAACCTATGAACCAATGTATATGTAATGTTTTTCTATAGAAGTGTAGTGATTAGCTTACTTGCAGTACACACTGAGGATGCCAGAGAGTGAAACCAGTCTGTTCTTCCTGTTCCCAGCTGGTGATTACTGAGAAGGTGACCTGTTTCAGACAGCAGCATTACCTTCAGCTGTCTTTTTTCACTGTTTGTTTCCTATATGTGGATTTATCACTTTTATTAGTGAAACGATGATGGATTATCGTGGATCATTGTGGATTTATGTATAATAAAGCTGCTGTTATGGGATGAAGTTTGTAGTGCTGGATTATATGTGGAGAGTTTGTTGAAATCCGTTTGCACTCTGTTTCTGGGGCGTGCATCATAACTGTCTGTAGTATGTATATATATATATATATATATATATATATATATATATATATATATATATACACTCACACACACACACACACACACACACATATGGGTCCCTTTTAAAACATTGACTTACCAGAATGTCTACTTGCAAATCACAGAGACAAGAATGTTGAAAGTTCAGAGTTCCGAACTCCCAGAATGTCACAATTTAAGTCCGGGAAAGAAACCACTGGAACACCATGGTGACCCCTGCCATGTTTTCTACTGTAGTGTGATCTCTGAGTTGGTATATTTAGTTAGGGGAGTGTGGGGGCGAAGCCCCCCCATTGGTCGATTTAGTTTACCTCCATTCATGCTGTAGTGATTGGTGGCCCAGTGGTTACTTTCCCGAAGTTAAATTGCACTATCACAAGAGTTCGGCATTGTGAAGTGTAATGTTCTCATCTCGGTGATTTGCAAGTCAACGTTTTGGTAAGATGACATTTTAAAGTAGACCTATATATATATATATATATATATATATATATATATATATATATATATATATATATATATAAATATATAAAATGCATGTATGAATATAGATACATTTAGTTGAGAAGAGGTTTCCTAGAAGCCTCTCTGCCTACCTTAATAATGTGTGGTAACTCTAACAGTGCTCCTGCATGTAAACCAAACCATGCACCTTACCTCAAAAAAACCCTTTCCATAACACTACACCTATTCAGACAAACTATGTCTGAAGGTATTATTATGGTTATCAAATTTTTTGTTTGTTTTATTTTAGTTAATTTTTACTGTAAACTGATCACAAAAAGAGTCAGGTTGTCTTTCGGTTGTCTTTTTTGTGATTAGTTTAATGTGGGGCTTGGGTGATTTTGCTGGTATTTTACATTAGGATTGTAACATGTTGGCATTATATACTATTAATGTTTTGGTATTTTGAGTATTATTATGCTGTGTCTGTATTTTTAAATAAAAATCATACACACACACACACACACACACATACACACATATATATATATATATATATATATATATATATATATATATATATATGTATGTATGTTTATGTAAGTTTATCATCAACAGTAGACATAACTAAACTCACGTGGTGTCCCACAACCACACTCACTCTCAGAGAACCACCCATGCAGACATGCAGAGTACTCACACACACACACACACACACACACACACACACACACACACACACACACACACACACACACACACACACAACACACTGTACCTTCAGCAAATGTATACAGGACCAAATCAGAAACACCTTGGCAAAATAGTTCATCCATCATCTGTGAAAAAAAGTTACAAACTCTGCTGATGTGCGCATAATGGGAAGCATGCAAATACTGTAAGAATACACAAGGGTTCTAGTTCACCTGCAAATACTGTAAGAATACACAAGGGTTCTAGTTCACCTGCAAATACTGTAAGAATACACAAGGGTTCTAGTTCACCTGCAAATACTGTAAGAATACACAAGGGTTCTAGTTCACCTGCAAATACTGTAAGAATACACAAGGGTTCTAGTTCACCTGCAAATACTGTAAGAATACACAAGGGTTCTAGTTCACCTGCAAATACTGTAAGAATACACAAGGGTTCTAGTTCACCTGCAAATACTGTAAGAATACACAAGGGTTCTAGTTCACCTGCAAATACTGTAAGAATACACAAGGGTTCTAGTTCACCAGCAAATACTGTAAGAATACACAAGGGTTCTAGTTCACCTGCAAATACTGTAAGAATACACAAGGGTTCTAGTTCACCTGCAAATACATGACATAAACAAAATTACACTGAAGTCAATACCCCACAAGAAAAATGGATGGGTTAAATAGATCAAATACTGACAGACAATAGAAGTTTAATGTTTAACAGTTAGAGGACATTAGTACTAAGTATACTACACTCTCCATGTCCCACTGGTAAGGCACAGAGCCCTATGGTTAGGTCATTCTAACTGTACAAAAAAAGAAGTCTAATCAAAATGCATTTAAAACCCCCTCTGTGGGAAATGCAGCACAAATCAAACACCATTAGTGACTACGCAAGATGTGTTCTACAGAGCAGGCAGTACCCTCTAAGATAAATTTGATAGCCTTAATACCAGATTTAGTAATCATCATAAGAACCTTTCCTCTTTGCACTGTGTCCCAGAACTAACCCAAAATAATAATGCACAGACTATAAGAAAAAGTGGTCTTCTCAGTTACTCTCTAAGCTGCAATAACTATTCAAACAAAACCAAAGCCATACTGGAAAAGAACAGGTTTGTAGATCTCAAACAAAAACATGAATGCCTCTCAAGATGTCCTATGACCACATTCATCCATCCACTTAGAATCTCAATACAACACCTAACCCTAGTGGTTTAGCGTTACCTGATGTGAACGGGTTTCTTAAAATTACTCAGTTATTTCTCATATACATAACACAAGCAGAGAATATAAATCAAAGTGGAAGAGGAGGATGATAATGATATGGAGGGGGATAGGAGATAAAGCAAGACTACAACTTTGGATGCAAGTCTTTAAATGATAATAGTAACAATTATGCAGAATATTATATTCATCAACTAGCAGAAAGTATTCAAAGAACAAAGCCAGTTTGTTAATGAAGAAAGGAGATATTACCAATATGGATGCCTATAAGTAGGGATGTAGATAATAGGTGAGAGGCACTGGAATTTACTGGAGGAAATCAGCAAAGAAATGAAGGTAGTGGATACAAATAACTTGGGCTGGAAGGGTAATACAGGCTAAGCAAGAGTCTGGACAACAGGTTAGACACTGCCTACCTGTAACGAATTGATATCAGAGTACAGATAAAGAGAAAGGGATATGGGTGTGCTAAGTGAAAAAAAATATTTTAGTAGAGATTTTAGTTGAGTCTAGAACAAAGAATGCTGTTGAAAGTCATTAACTAGTAGGACATTTAAAATAGTACATGATAACTACAAAAATCGGACCTTGGATGAGGGCGGAAAAGATGGGGAAAGATAATAAAAAGACAAATGACAAAGGCATAATGTGAGGAAATCTGTAGACCTCTGGAATATGCAACAAAGTCCAGAAGGTTTAGGATTTGTTGAATGGAAGTGTTTGCATAAGTATTTTTTATACCCCATGTAAATGTTTGAGGATTATTCCACTGGTAGACAGTAAATGTTGGCGATACGATTAAAAAGAGTAAGGAAAATATGAAAATTTATTTTTGGAATGTAATGAGTTGGTGGATTTTAATAATGTAAAAATAGACTACAGAGTACTTTGATAGAAATGTAAGTGGATCAAATTGTAGTAACCAAGAATATGAGTCTTCTGATCTGGATATAGGATCTGAATTACCAAGGCATAGTAAGACCTTATTAAGTTTAATGCTGCCGGTGGTCAAAAAATTATTACTAGAAAATGGCAATGTTTAATGTTATAAATGAGATAAAAGAATCATAGGTGGGATCTTCAGAAAAGGGAAAGAGGAAAATTCATATTAATGGAATTTGTGGGAACCATACACATAGAACAGTTTTCAGAAGGACAAATCAGGTTTAAGGACAAGGCAGGAATAGAGCAATTTATTTAATGTAGCAAATGAAAATTGTTAAAAAGAAAACCTATATGTATACCACTTACTATTAATAACGGAAATTGTTATTAGAGTTTGCTTCACTTTCTATTCATGTAAATGAGCTCATGTTGCAATTTACAATGTGATGAATTAATAAAGATGTTAAAATATATATTACACCTACCTCTGACAGTGTTACTAAAAGTTTCCTTCCCGGTCGGGAGGCTTCCTCTTCTTCTATCTCTTCTCCCCAAAATGCAATATTCAATTTTGCCATAAGTTGATTCCACTAATTTCCCATCTATATATCCCTAGCTATCTTCCTAATTCTTTATTTCATATCCTCCCCTGTAACTACTTTTACCTCCTGCACTTTCCATCCCTCATTTCTGTCCCCCACATACAATCTACATCATCAAGGCCAAATAGCAGCAATGCCCATTAATCTATAACCACCTTTCCATAAACTGTCTCTATAAGAACCTACACTGCATGCCATAGATCGTGAACCACAGAACACTTTCATCACGCATGCAGATGCCCCTTCTCCAGTGTACCACATCTCCAGCTACTTGTGTTTTCCAGGCACATTTAAATCTTCTATAGTGTAAGATACTATCCATTTAGCAAGTACAATTACATGTGATGCCGCAAACTCTTCCAAAAATGCCAGGTTCCTCCTAACTCCTCTCTTCCTACTACAAGCTGTGTTCTTCAGTCTACTACAGCCTAAGCCTATCCATTACATGAATTCCATCCCTGTACCCTAGGTCTCTGCATATCTTACCTATGACCACTCTTTTGCACAGCAACTCACTGGAGTCCCTAGAGTCTATACTCCCTACCTCTCCCAGCTTTGTCTCTTTGTTTTAAAGCCTATTACACTGTACATATTACTACCTTATAGGCCAATAAATTCCCCTCTCTGAAACCAAACTTCTGGGATACTTCTGTAAACTGTAATATCTCTACCTCACTGCCTTCCCTGAACATGTCCTTAAAAACACTCATGACCCTAGCTTTCCATCGCTTCTCTATTCCTCACCACATTGGCTCTAATTGAGGCCCTAAATTTCAGTATATGTTTTCCACTATAAATTGTCTTTCCCCTATCCATCTTGTAATCTGCCTAACAATACAGTTATCTGTACTCTTCTTCATGCACTGTACCAAACAACTCTCTCTCCTCCTGCTTACTCACTCACATTAAAATTCTGTGCAGTTCTTTGTTCTCCTTCCTCTCAACTGCTGTACCATATTCATGGCTAGCACACAAGTCTGAAAATTAGGCATCCCCCATTTTTCTTTACAAAATGGACACATGCTCTGCAAAACCTACCCTTTTTCTCTTTGTAAACAAAGCTATCACAAACATTCTGCAGGTCATAAGCCCTCTTGTTGTACAGCCTAACTGGAGCTTGTCTCATCAGATACATGGCTCATGGTGATATCATCCTAACAACCCCATTCTTCCCTCTAGTGACTACTCTCTGCTGCTCCAAAGATCCAGCACTGTCTTTACCTTCCCTAAGAGATATTACAGTTTGGGTTTACTCTCTGCTGAATTGTCAGGGTACAACTTCACTCTGAAATATTTCCCTCCTCCTGCCAAAATAACTTTAACAGTACCTAGCCAGCAAATAGTACCTATGTGCCTACAGTCTTTCTAGGATGTTAACAAAGTCCCACATCTCGCCTGAACTCCATAAAAAGTCTGTAAGACTCTTGGTTAACATCATCTCCAAACCTTCTAACAATGGCAGCATGCAGTCATCAATAAATAACTTGATACTGCTATAATCTCTCTTACACTTGCAGGTTACCAAATAAGTCCAAAAGCATTAAGCTCACTTTTCCATGACAATGAGGAACAAGTAAAATGAATGTTGGGAACTTTGCTTCAACCCTCTCTCTAATTTTACCATTTGTGAAAGATGTCTGTTTAGTGAAATACTTACTCATGGCCTGTCTTACAGCACACAAATGCCGTGCAGTACCTGGCTCTCCCCAGACACCTGCATTAAGACATCGAGCAGCAGCTGCAGCTATGTCAAATGTCATCTTAACATCCATCAAAACTATCCTAAGCTTCCCCATCCTTTTTTCTACACATACCCATTCCGGAAAATGTAACAAATGGTATAAATGTTCCACCAATGACTGATCCCTTACAAAATCTACCTACAAGTCTTATAACCACTTTTCCTATAGGACTTTCCAACTTTGTTGCCAACATTCTTACAGATATCTTCACCTCTATATTACTTTATGATGTAGGTCTGTAATTTGCCAGATCCTCCAAATCTCCATTCCATTTGAGTAGCACCACTCCCATCACTTACTTCATGGATTCTGGGAGTAGACTTGTGTCCATCACCTCATTCATAAACCAAATCACTGCTTGACATACCTGATACAAACTGACTGGGAAGCTATCTGGCCCATCCAACTTTCCTTTATTTACTTCCAAACTTCTTCTGCCTTTGTTTTTTTGATTCAATGTCTATTTCTTTCCAGCCTTTTTAAGGTAGGACCTTCTCACAGCTAAATACAATTTCTCATTACTTCCATCTCCACATAGGGCTACCAGTAATACTGAACAAATTCAAGTCTTATTTCCGGACAAGTAACTCATGTGGCCCTTCCGACATGCTCGGTGCTATGTATCGACATCTGAGCTTTGTGTTTTTTCAATTATTGAGGTAACAACTTAGCATCCTATTCCCTCCTTGCTCATAATTTCTAAGTACGTCTGCCAATCCCTACTGTATCGTGTCTTTCTCGCTGCTTTCAAATCTTCATTAAGCTATCTACCTCTCTGAACCCAGTCAACTCCTCTAAATCACCTCACAGAGCAATATGAATTTCATAATTCCTTTTCCTTCTTCCTTTATATTTTACCTTTGTGATTTTTTTTTCTCCTGTCCCCTCCAGGCTGCTTTCATCCCATCTCATTCTCAGTTACCTACTGCATCTCTCTCTCACACTCTCTCCATGTTCCATTACACCTGCTCCATCATTTGTTGGAACCAGACAATCTTTTGTGTCTATGGCTGTGGCAACCACTTGTTGGATTCCACCTTAATCTCGGTCCCAGCACATCTGACAAAATCTATTATCATTGTTGAATGATCAGAAATGTATTGCATCATTATCCTGATGCCCTCTATCTTACCTGTAGACCAGTATTCTAACAAAATGATTGGCTTGCTTAGAATCATCCTTTGACAAAGTATAAGCCCTCTCATCTATTCTCCTCTCTTTGGATATGTCAGTCATGCCCACAAAATCTTACGACTTTTCATATGAAATTCCATTACTCCATACAATCCTTCCAGTGTCAAGTCAAATACTAAATTAAAATCTCCCTCAGCAATAACGTTATCACTCTCTTCTATACAACCATCCAGGCCCCTGAAAAAAATCCCTTATGCATTTATAGCATCCTGGTTAGGCCTGTGTGACCAAAACAACCTCTTCCATGCACATCTCCTTACCTCTTTCCCAGACTTTGACCTTTACCTTCTACACCCCGACACTGAGTAAGATTACATTTCAAACACTGTCCCCCACTTAAAAAAAATCTCCTTCAGTGTCAAGACACTGCTAGAAATGTTTCATTGTATAGCAGAAGTGGCTCTGAGTGGCAAGCCACTGTCATTCCATTTCCCAAATCAGAAAACTAGGTATAGCATAATATGGACTTGTGCTTTATCCCCTCATTTCTAAATGACTGTTTTAAATGTGACTTTCAGACCAGTAATGCAGCTTAACTTGATGGTTAGCTGCAAAAGAATTCTTAAAGAGTTGTTAGCATTCCTAATTTTCCATTACCCAGGCTCCTAACATCCGCACCTATTACTTCACTTTAGTGCTAATGGGATTCAGGGTACTTAATTCCATTATTTGCACAGAGGGCCACCAGTCAGCCAATTTGAGAAAATTGCTTAAAGTGTCTGTGCAAGAAAACATGAAAACCTTAACTTAGTCACAGCATTATAGTCCAGCCCTGTGGCTATGTTTTTACTAATGCAGTAATTTATTTTATTTAAACAAACTGTATATGTCACACATGTTTTATGCACAAGATCACACCATTTGTCCCTGAAATATTTTATTCTCAGGAAGGGAATCCTTTTCTGAAATGGTCTTCATGTCTGCAGCCCAGTGATTATGGCTAATGAAATGGATATAATACATTACCTGCAGCACTTTTAATTAGTTTAGTATAGTGTCACAAGTCAAATTAACAACATAAAGCCTGTAATTCTTGTACAACCTTGTATTGTATACAGGGTCACTTTAAATTGGACTGTTAGCATGAAAAACATATAGTTACTCCAGAGAAGTGATAAAATGAATAAGCCTCATCAAATGGCAAATGGAAAGGTGTCATAGTACTGCAGAGTACAGCTAGAGATCTTTCTCTGCAGAACACACTATCCCTAACCCTGTCCTTATTATTTAGGCCTTATTTTTTGTCCTGACTCTCTCCTTCTATTCCCATACTGAAATACAAAAACAAAATATACTAAACCAACTTAAAATAGTTTACAAAATATTCAACCTTTTATCTCAATAAGGAAAGAACCAAAATAAGCCATTGCACTTAAAGTTTTAACATCTAGACTTAAACATAGTTTACCCATTCCTGGTCTTAACTGATCCCATAATGCTTCCACAGCTCAAACTGAAAACAAACTCCTCAGGTTTACACATCTTGTACAATTTCATTATCATTCAAATCAAAAGGCTAATTGGCTTCCCATCACTGCAAAAGTCTTATTCTTACTAAACTCTTTTACTTATAAGCTATTACATGAATTGTATTGACCTACACTAAACAGCAGGCTTCAAAAATATCAAACTTACTATAAGCTGATACATCAAGAAGCTATGCAACTAATCAGACCGCTCTTCAGTTAGCTATACATGAAAAGGCATTCTCTGAAATTTCTCTTACATGCAGGAATACCCTTCCTGTCAATTTACATTCACTATTCCTTTTACCATTCAAAGTCTGCCTAACAAAACCATCAAAATGCTCCTACTACATGGTGAAAGGATAATACATAAGCCCTCTTCACTTTAAGTGGAACAAACTTTTTTTCTCTCATACCAAATTCTAAGTGAAGTATCCATGTTTCATCCACCTCTACCAATGTAGTGTAAATAATATGTGCTCTAATGCTCGATTGCAGGTGTTGTAATTAATCTGACCTTAAATGCTTACGCTTCATTTGAATATACTGTTATACTTGCTTTCACTACGTTGCAGATATAATACACTGGATACAGTTTCTTCAAGTTCAGTGCAGTTTAATTACAGCAAGTAAGTTGAAGCAAAGCTTATTTACAACTTAGGAGACAACAGGCACACCTTTGATTAACATACTTCAGGTTGTTTCCAGTTCAGTTCTCTATTTGTTCTTCCACTTGTAAAGCCTCTCAGTAAAACAGGATATTCCTTACCTGGGCACAATATATATGTATGTGTATATATTTGAAATTCAGTATCTCGAGACTGTAAAGCCGAAAACTTCAAAACCCAAAACCCCAAAAGCGCGAAATTTCCAACACAACAAAACAAACACACTAGCTACACTACATATAAGCAGGGGACCAAGCCCCCCTGCAACCCCACACCCCTGCTACTTATATATACTAACTCCGAGGTTGCACTCAAAACATAAACACACAAAAACCACCACTACACATTCTACACTCTTCCTGCACAAACACACATCACATACATACAAATACCACCACTCTCAACACTTACACACTCACAGTCTTAACTACCTACCCTAACCCACACCTCAAAACTCCAAACACACTCACACACACTAAAATCCCTACCCAAAATCCTTAGTAAAATATCACTTACCTGAATCTCCAGCTACATCCACATACCAGACTACACATTATGAACACAGAGAATCCCATGTCACATACGCGCCTCCACAACCGCAGAATTAACATTTCCGCATTCGGCATTCTGCACTTTCATGCAAGTACAGTTTCGACACTTCGGTCTCGAGCTACTGTTTGATATTTCAGTAGTTCCAGATTCCATTCTGAAGTGTAACTATATATATATATATATATATATATATATATATATATATATATATATATAGATTCACTTCAGAAGCTCAAAATAATAATATCTGTGCCATGCCTATCTATCTATCTATCTATCTATCTATCTATCTATCTATCTATCTATAGATATGTGTGTCTGTGTGTGTGTGTGTGTGTATATATATATCTATATATATATATATATATATATATATAGATATATATATATATATATATATATATATATATATATATATATATACATACACACACACACACACACACACACATATATATATATATATATATATATATATATATATATATATATACATATACATATATTTGGGGATAGATATGATGTGTCGATGTTTGTTGTTGCACGAGCTGATACTACTCGTAATCAAGATGAAATACTTTGAATATGGAGCGTGGTTTTAAAAAACTAACAGAATGTTCAAAAAGGTTAGAACCAACATTTGGCATACTAAATTACTTATAGCCTCTAGAAGCTTAAGAGTGTATGTGGAACCAGGAATTGGGACACAAAATGTATGTTTCATTAGCAAATGGCGTAATATTCAAAAAGCAGCTTCTAAGCTATTTCTGGAATGTCTAATTGAATATTATGATGGACAATTTGCCGGGATTACAGATGAATTACAACAGTCTTTTCAAATTACTCAACAATTTAATACCAATGAAAGCTTTGAGAGTAGGAAAAATGTTTTTCTTAGTGAGATGAAAGAATTTAAAACAGAATTAAGGGCACACAAGCTCAAAAAGTTTAATAGGGATTTGCATGACTATCAAAACAATACTGCGTTTATTTGGAAAGAAAAAACGCATTCAGTCAGATTTATGGACAGCAATAAGCCAGATAAGGACAAACGGAAAAGGGCACGATCAATCCTAAAAAAGACAGCAGAAAGGAATGAGTCAGCTTCCAGTGCTTCTGAACTTTCATTGTATTGTACTGATACTGAGAATGAAGCCCCAGAATGTTCTTCATCTTGTAATAAATGGGCCAAAGGCCCTTTAGAAGAGCCGGAAAGAAGCATAAAAGGAAAAGATGTGGAACAAATATTTAGGCAGATGTTGGGCAAATAGTTAATGTTGACAGTGGGCCAGCAGTTAATGTTGGACTTAATGTGGACATTAAAGAAGAATGTGAAAATAATTTGGTGGTGAATTTAACATCTGTTAATTTTTCTAAAGATCAAGTGTAGGTTTTAAATAAAGGTCTGGGGTTCGTACCTAGTTTTTTGTGTCCCATCATGTTGTGGCTTCTGATGTGAAATGCTTTTGTCGTGCATTGAATTTAAAGTTTTTTTACCATGCTAAACAGGATGGTAATGAAGCAAATGACGCTAGCTTTAGGTTTAAGAAATCCACATTTCAACCCCCTTATCATCCAACAGTGAGAATATGTGAACAGAGAGTACTTTGCGAATTGCATGTAAGTCAACACTCTATTTTTAAAAATTACGGTAGTAACCTTAATACTAGACAGCATGAAGCACTGTTTGATTTGCAAAATAACGAAAGTGTGGTTATTACTAAGGCTGACAAGGGGGGAGTGCTACTTTCATTTGGGACAAAGTAGAACATAACAATGAAGTTATTAGACAACTGAATGATAAAAAGGCCTATTGTAAACTTTCATTTAATCCTGTTTCAATTTTTAAGTTGCATATTGACAAATTCTTGACACAAGCAATGAATAATGGTTTAAGTGATGAGTATTTAGTTAATCAATTGAGTGTGGATGACTCCCAGCTGCCATACTTTTATTTACTACCAAAAATTCACAAATCTAGGAATAACCCTCTAGGTAGGCCTATCGTCTTTGGTACTGGATCACTTACTAAATCTATCTCAGTATACTTGGAGATGAAATTGAAGCCTTTGGTGCCATTGGTTTGTGCCCATATTAAGGACGCAAATCAATTTTTGCCATTGATCGATGTACAAACACCACCTAATGCTTATTTGAGCACTTTGGATGTTCAATCTTTGTAAACAAGTATACCGCATGATGGTGGTATCAAGGCAGTAGAGTTTTGGTTACAAGAGTGCAATAATTTTTCAGAAGTGGAAATTTACTTTTTGTTGTCACTTTTGAGACTGGTATTAGAACATAATGCCTTTATGTATCAAGGAGATTGGTACTTACAGACTAAGGGCACTGCTATGGCTGCTACTTTTGCACCCATATATGCAGACCTATTTATGGGGTATCTTGAACATCAGTTGATTTATGATATTGCTAGTCCCTTTCTCAGATACCTAAATATGTGGTGGCACTACTTGGATGATTGCCGGTGTATTTGGAATGGTCCACTTGCTGTCTGGCATGATTTTGTGAAGTATCTCAATAATAATGACAATGGTATTGTTTTTGTGGGTAAAATACAAATGTTCAATACCTATTTTCTAGATATCAATGTTTGTAAATTGATTGATGGCACTTTGGCCACAAGTTTATATTGTAAACCTTTTACTAAAAATTCTATTTTGTTAGCCTTTAGTTGCCATCCCGCACATATAGTTAGGAATATACCACAAGCTCAGTTTTTAAGATTACATAGGATATGTAGTTCTGAATGATATTTTGATGTTGAAGCCCATAAGATTTAGTGTAAATTCTTGAGTAGGGGATACAATGTTAATACAGTATATCAGGCATATGGAATAGCATGAGCAACTAATAGGAGTGACATGCTGAAGTCTAATGGTAGCAAGGAGGATAGAGCTTCCTTGGATCCAGGTCCCAGATTTATTACCACATATGGTACCAATACTTTTAATATTTATTAAGTAATCAATAAGTATTGGGATATTTTGAAATCGGACCCCTATTTTGATAAAATTTTAGGGGATGGCTGTACCTTTGGATTTAGGAAAAGTAGGAATATTGGTGAATGTTTATCTGGTTTCAAGAAGTGTAGGATAATAAATAGGGGATCAGGTATAGTAGCACATTGTGCTTGTACTTTCTGTGTAAACTGTATTTATTGTAAGGTAGTGTCCAAAACTAAATCATTCACCTCCATCAATACCAATAAGGTATTTGATATTTGGTCTTTAATTACCTGTCGTACTGAATGGGTAATATACATGGCAGTTTGTCAGTGTGGTGCACTCTATATGGGACAAACATCCCGGACATTTAAACATAGAATAGGACTACATATTAGTGATTTGAATTGTAGACATAGTAGAAGTGCCTTCTATAAACATATAATGGAACATGGGGGGGGGCTCACTTTATTTATATTGGTACTGATAGTGTAAAGGGGGATAATATATCGGACAGTAAGAAACATAATATTTTGGACCAAAAGAAAAAAATGTGGATCATCAACTTGGGAGCTTTGTTCAAACCAGGATTAAATGAGAGTTTTTGAAAAATTGATGATATTAATGTATGTATATATGTGATCTCTTGTTTATTTTTTGCTATATGTCTTTTTCTGTACATTAATTGAATGCATCAGGCTATGGCTGACATGGACATTCTCCAAAAGGGCCTTACTGAGACGGACACCTGGTGTCAAAGTCATGGTTTCAAGATAAATGCCAAAAATGCATAGTCATCCCATTTGGGAAAAACAAAATGCCCATGAATTACCACATAGGTGGCAGCCCCCTTAATACAGAAGAGGTAATAAGAGATCTAGGGATCCAGGTAGATAGTAATCTCTCCTTTGACAATCATATTGCCAAAGTAGTTAGGAAATCCTTCTATGTAGCCCATCTAATTACTAAAGGGTTCGCATCTAGAAATAAAGAGGTTATAGTGCCCCTCTACTCGTCACTCATCAGACCCATCATAGAATACAACACCCCATTTAGGATGTACCTCACAAGACACTTCCAACAGCTGGAAAGACCACAAAAGTACCTCACCAAGAAGATTACTGGCCTCAAACATATGTCCTATGCAGCCCGACTGGCAAAACTCCAGCTGTACTCAGTCACATATCGCTTACTCAAAGGTGATCTCTGCCTAACTTACAAAGCCCTGTCCAACTCAGAATTGATGGACATGCTCCACCTAAAGAAATCCAAGTCACTGCGAGCCACTCGCTCTAGTGAGCTAAACCTCGCCACAACAATAAATAGAACATGCTGGAGGGATAGATTCCTGTCACAGAGACTCCCCATGCTTTGGAACTAAATTCCTAACTACATTAGGCAGAGCCCCTCACTAACACTCTTCAAGAGAAACCTTGACGAGTGGATGGGTAACAGAAAATACACCCGTGGGATCACTTCAATGGCTTTTCTTGATAGATGCTCAGTTAATTAATCAATGGGGCGGCTTAAGCTGACACACTCTGGCTAGGCTTATAAATGCCCTCAGGCAGATAGTCTAGTACCTACCTATGAACCTATGAACCAATGTATATGTAATGTTTTTCTATAGAAGTGTAGTGATTAGCTTACTTGCAGTACACACTGAGGATGCCAGAGAGTGAAACCAGTCTGTTCTTCCTGTTCCCAGCTGGTGATTACTGAGAAGGTGACCTGTTTCAGACAGCAGCATTACCTTCAGCTGTCTTTTTTCACTGTTTGTTTCCTATATGTGGATTTATCACTTTTATTAGTGAAACGATGATGGATTATCGTGGATCATTGTGGATTTATGTATAATAAAGCTGCTGTTATGGGATGAAGTTTGTAGTGCTGGATTACATGTGGAGAGTTTGTTGAAATCCGTTTGCACTCTGTTTCTGGGGCGTGCATCATAACTGTCTGTAGTATATATATATATATATATATATATATATATATACATACACACTCACACACACACACACACACACACACACACACACACACACACACACACACACACACACACACACACACACACACGGGTCCCTTTTAAAACATTGACTTACCAGAATGTCTACTTGCAAATCACAGAGACAAGAATGTTGAAAGTTCAGAGTTCCGAACTCCCAGAATGTCACAATTTAAGTCCGGGAAAGAAACCACTGGAACACCATGGTGACCCCTGCCATGTTTTCCACTGTAGTGTGATCTCTGAGTTGGTATATTTAGTTAGGGGAGTGTGGGGGCGAAGCCCCCCCCGTTGGTCGATTTAGTTTACCTCCATTCATGCTGTAGTGATTGGTGGCCCAGTGGTTACTTTCCCGAAGTTAAATTGCACCATCACAAGAGTTTGGCATTGTGAAGTTTAATGTTCTCATCTCGGTGATTTGCAAGTCAACGTTTTGGTAAGATGACATTTTAAAGTAGACCTATATATATATATAAATATATAAAATGTATGTATGAATATAGATACATTTAGTTGAGAAGAGGTTTCCTAGAAGCCTCTCTTCCTACCTTAATAATCTGTGGTAACTCTAACAGTGCTCCTGCATGTAAACCAAACCATGCACCTTACCTCAAAAAAACCCTTTCCATAACACTACACCTATTCAGACAAACTATGTCTGAAGGTATTATTATGGTTATCGAATTTTTTGTTTGTTTTATTTTAGTTCATTTTTACTGTAAACTGATCACAAAAAGAGTCAGGTTGTCTTTCGGTTGTCTTTTTTGTGATTAGTTTAATGTGGGGCTTGGGTGATTTTGCTGGTATTTTACATTAGGATTGTAACATGTTGGCATTATATACTATTAATGTTTTGGTATTTTGAGTATTATTATGCTGTGTCTGTATTTTTAAATAAAATCATACACACACACACACACACACACACACACACACACACATATATATATATATATATATATATATATATATATCTATATATATATATATATATATATATATATATGTGTATGTTTATGTAAGTTTATCATCAACAGTAGACATAACTAAATTCATGTGGTGTCCCACAACCACACTCACTCTCAGAGAACCACCCATGCAGAGTACTCACACACACACACACACACACACACACACACACACACACACACACACACACACACACACACACACACACACACACACACACTGTACCTTCAGCAAATGTATACAGGACCAAATCAGAAACACCTTGGCAAAATAGTTCATCGTCTGTGAAAAAAAGTTACAAACTCTGCTGATGTGGGCATAATGGGAAGCATGCAAATACTGTAAGAATACACAAGGGTTCTAGTTCACCTGCAAATACTGTAAGAATACACAAGGGTTCTAGTTCACCTGCAAATACTGTAAGAATACACAAGGGTTCTAGTTCACCTGCAAATACTGTAAGAATACACAAGGGTTCTAGTTCACCTGCAAATACTGTAAGAATACACAAGGGTTCTAGTTCACCTGCAAATACTGTAAGAATACACAAGGGTTCTAGTTCACCTGCAAATACTGTAAGAATACACAAGGGTTCTAGTTCACCTGCAAATACTGTAAGAATACACAAGGGTTCTAGTTCACCTGCAAATACTGTAAGAATACACAAGGGTTCTAGTTCACCTGCAAATACTGTAAGAATACACAAGGGTTCTAGTTCACCTGCAAATACTGTAAGAATACACAAGGGTTCTAGTTCACCTGCAAATACTGTAAGAATACACAAGGGTTCTAGTTCACCTGCAAATACTGTAAGAATACACAAGGGTTCTAGTTCACCTGCAAATACTGTAAGAATACACAAGGGTTCTAGTTCACCTGCAAATACTGTAAGAATACACAAGGGTTCTAGTTCACCTGCAAATACTGTAAGAATACACAAGGGTTCTAGTTCACCACACAAGCACCTACAAGTCTTCATTAATGCACTCCGGCCAACAAAGTCAGGTGGCACTAGCTGTAAACATGAGACATCTGACATAAATATGTATAATTCATATTCATACTGAGATGGTCAAAGTGAAAATATTAAAAACAAATGGCAAAAAATAATGTATCTAAATCGATATGTAAGACTAAATGAAATAATATAACATCTTTCTCAAAATAATATGTCATTATCCACAACTAATGATTCCCGGTACAAAGGCACATACACAAGTTCATCTTCGTGCAGTATACCTTACTGCACATGAATCTATACTGTGTTTTGGGAAAAGGTCAACATTTCATTGACAAAAAGCTTCCCTATTCAGGATGAATCAACAGGATTTTTCTTCTGATGTAATGACAAACTCTAGATTCATCTCATTTTGTACATAAATGGTACCAGGGGCATAAAGCCCTTATTAGAGGGTTCACCTGCTTTACCTGCTAAACCTCAGCAAACCAGATTACTGATCATTCAACAATGATCATGTAATTGATCTTTGCTTTCACACAAAACCTAACCTGCAAAAGAAAAAGAAAACCAAAGTGTTCTAAATGTCATTGTAATTACTGACCAGATTAAGTGGAAGTGTAATTTTGTTTGCTAATGATTCTTCTTCTTCTTTCGGCTTTTTCCCCAGTTAGGGTTCACCACAGAGGACCACCTATCCGCTCATGATTGGTAGTGGAGTTTTACGGTGTCAAGTTGCCAGCCTGGCGCCCAACCTTCCACAGAAGGCACACACATGCATGCGCTCACACCTAGGGCCAATTTAGAGTGTCCAATCCACCTACAGCATGTCTTTGGGATGTGGGAGGAAACCTGGGCACCCGGAGGAAACCCATGCAACCAAAGGGAGGACATGCAGACTCCGCACAGAAGGCACCCCAACCAAGAATCGAACCTGAGAAACTCTTGCTGTGAGGCAGCAACGCTAACCGCTGCACCACTGTGGCCGCCCTGTTTGTTAATGATTCTACTACATGCATATTGGAAAGGAAAGAGGAACATGCTGAAATAATAAGCATCACTATGCATGACATTCAGCTGTGGGGAACAAATGGAATTGTACTTCCTTTCAGGAATCTTAGCTGAATTTCTGAATCACACTGACTTTTTTATTACGTTTGAAAAATCTTATGGATGAAAGACCTATTCTGATCTTAGGAGATTTTAATTACCCAGTAATTGAATGGGAAATTTGGCTTGTTGTGCATCTTATTTCACTGATCTAATTTCTTAGGCATGGGTTAAATCAGAGAAAGGGGGAATTTTGACCTCACTTTAGTCAATGCAAATGATAATAAAACTTTCTACAAGTATGTTAACACCTCATATAAGGTCGCTGTATGAGCAGAACCAATAAATGTATGAAGAATTGTTAGAATCCTTGTCAGAATTGTCTGAAATCTTTAATGACTATTTTGCTGGTCTTAGTGCTTCTGATAGAAGTATGAAAATATTCACAAACGTGATGAAGCTCATGCCAGTTCCAAGAACTGAAAAATGCAGTTCTGTAAGTGGTAACACCATCCGTTCTCATAATCTTCCTTGAATTTTATTTAGCTGATGGTATGTTTGTTGCCTTTATTAAATCTGGCTTTTATGATAATTTTTATTTAATATGAATTTGTATTCCTGCAATGTTTAACTTTTTATACTGTATCTTCAGTTACTTTTACCTGGGAGAATCTTTCTAATGCTTGTGTGTGTTTATATGTATAATTTGACTAAAATATCACAGTGACTGTTTTCTGTTGCTAAGGGGGCTGTTTTTGCTTTGTGTTATTTACCTCCTGCCTTTACCTTCACGGCTTCAGTTTCTGTTTGTGAGTTTCACTTTCAACATGAGATAATTTCTTTACCTCTTTGGTGTCTTTTACTTTTCCTAATCAGATAATATAGTTAAGTGTGTGTTTTTAGTGCTTTTATTTCTGTAAAGTGTGTTTACTTTGTATCAGACTTAATAATACATGAGAAGTACGTTGAGCATGAAATTCATATTCTACTAAGATAAGGGTTCTTCAAATACTTACATCACCATGAAGATAATTTGCTAACATACATTTTGATAATTTGCTGCCTACAAGGTATATACATGGGATGTAGAACCTGGGCTACAAATGATCTATCAGATCAACAGCTTTTTATAAAACTGTGAATTTATAAAGGAGGACAGAGGTGCAGCACTGCTTTAAGGAACTATTTGACCAGCCAGACCTGTGCCACAATCATGCCTTCTACAAAGTCATGATATGCAGAGACAATTGGCACATGTACCTCAACCACAGAAAATCTAAAGCCCAGACCATACAATTGCCTGATGGAAGTCAAGGCACCCTGCGGGCCATAAAGTCATACAATTTTTAAGGCAACTGAGTCATATGATCATTTATACCTTGCCAGTGCCTACTGTTAAGCCATAACCAACCTTCTCTTGGAGCACTAGGTCAGTCAGTCCTGGGGTATACTTGTGGGTATCCATGAAATCATTTAAATTGTTTGAAGGATGATAGTGTATTGCATTAAGTAACCTGCAGGGAGAGTCCACTCCAGAGGTGGGAGAGACACCAAATAATAAATTTGTCTCTAGGGCAACCTAGCCTCTGATGGCTTAGTAGGTGACGCACATATCTCCCATCAAGAGTCTAAACTATACTTAATAAAGGGACAGTGCTTCCAGTTTTTCTTGGTAGTGCAGGGTTTTTAAGACCATGGGGACGTCTGTGGTCTTTCTGTTTGTTTATTATGTCTATTCAAATAGATTATGAAGGGGGTATTCTATTCGACAATTGGCCTAATCAGTGCTGACTATAAGGGAACAATGACCTCTTTAGGTCTGGGTGATATTGCCTTGGCAATTAGCTGTGCTAAGTGAACAGACTATGTGACTGCTATCATCACAGCATGTTTTGGGAGGTGGAGGTAACCCCACAAAGATACAAGAAGAACATGAAAACTCCATACAGGCATTGGCTGGATGTCAGGATCAAACCTTGTACCTTGTGCATGGGAGGCAAAGACTTTAAGTATAATGCCTACTAGCCTTCTATTCTGCTTCCAGAGAAAAAAAAAACAGTAAATGAATGTATAACAAGATGACTAAAATCTGCTAGAAACAATGCAAGCAGTAGTGGTATACTCAATGTTAAGCAAAACTTGTATAAAAATCACTTAGCTAGGATGATCCTGGTTGATGTGGCAAGGTCAAATCCTGTTATATATGGTCACAATCTGTAGTGTTTAGCTCAGTATGTTGCTATTTGTAACAAATGAGAGGCTACTCCTGTTAAAACACCTTCCTTATAACAAGACAAAACAGCAAAAAAATAGTCCACACCAGCCAACAGCAGCATACTTACCAACCAAGTGGGGTGGTATGCAGTACCACTATGCCCAAACTGAGAACTATTTCTGTTTGAAGGCATTAGCCTACCTTGTGTAAGTCTTTCTAGCAACCTTGATAACCTCTAAGACCCCAGATGGCAAATCCGGTGGGATCGAGCACCCTGCATGAGGAGGCAGACCTTGAGCTGGAGTCAGTTGTCTCCATAAATGTGAGGGGCATCCTTGGTTGGGAATGGAAGAATTACATGCATCACAAGGGACTAGAATGCTTAAAATAACAACCTACTCAACCATCATAGGATGATGAGAATTAACTTTAGTCTTTCTTTTCTAAAGTTTGTGATGATGAATAGAATCAATGGGGATATAAGTTGTGTATAGGAATCTTGCAAGACACTTGAGGAAGAGCACGTCTTCTGTAACCTCATCCTTGTCTTGCTGAAATATGCAAAAGGGGGGACACATACTCTTGATCATCAAACAAACTAATGTGTAAAAGTGTCCAACTCCAAAATACCCTATCCAGGCATATTTTCTGACTCCATAGCTCCCAAAAGCAACAAAGGTGCAGTTTACAGAATTTGCCAACATGTTCACCTCTCCAGGGATGTGAAACATTGAGAAAAATACTGTCTCTGTCTGTAGCCCATTGCCAAACAAGCAGTGACTCTCCACTCAGGGGATATGTCTTTGTGCTCTTGTTTTTTTTTTTTAGTACCACACAATGGACTGGTTATCTGACCACATGAGGAGATACCACAGAAGCAGCAGCTGCTACGTGGCCTTAAGGGCCAGAAGCACTACTCTCAACTCCAGCTGGTGGATGTTAAATCCATTCTGCAAGGATGATCACAATCCCTGCATTGTGAGAAAGTCTAAGAGCACTCCCCAATCCAAAACCAAAGCATCAGTTATCAGAAACTGCAATGTATTTGGCTGCAGAAAAGAGAATTGTTTATTATTCCAAGGCTGAACAACAATATAAGAAGAAGATCCATAAGCAAGAGGCACCACTGTGGCCACTGGTATCTTACAGTCCATTACAGCACCTGCATTCACAAACATGTAGGTGGCATCATGAGTATTGTGGTAGCCATCAAGCCCAGAAAACACAGCACAGTCTTAGCAAAAGCCCTGCATTGCTTTCTTGACAACTGACTGAGTTCAAGGCCTTCCAGGTCTTTCTCCAAGAGCAGAATGACAAACAATAAATAGTGTCCAACTCTATGCTGATAGAAGTTTTCCTCTGAACAGGAGTCAGAGAGAATGTGGTCTATTTTATGATAATCAGTAGAAGCTGCAACTAGCTATAAATACTACAGGGAGACTTCTAGGGAGTTCCTGGATGCTGATAATAGAAGTTAGTGAAGTAGGTGTAGAAATGCCAGGAAACATTTCTGCTACATGGCTTTGTACACTATGGACAACATTTTGGAGATTACACTGGGTACACAGGAAAGCCCAAATGGCAACACATTGTACTGGAAGTGATGTCTGGCCACAGTGAATCAAGTATCTCTCCTGTATGCACCCTAAATGTTGGTGTTCTAAAAGTCATCCACCATGTATGCCATTTAAGTGCCCTATGTGAAAATAACATGATTTTTCTACATGGTGAAAATCTGAGGCTTAACACAATTTATGTGAAGGTTGTAGATGCAGAGATCCAGAATGAGAAGGAATTATCTGAATTAATTAGGATTAGAACTTGTCTGAGTCAATCAGGACTAGAATAAATGGGAGTAAAGCCCAATTATCCTTTGAGATGGCTACTGCCACTGCTGCCTTTTCAGAAGTCTGGCTTTCATCCAAGAGTTCCACTGAAACTGACTGATTTGAGAGTGAAGCTCTTTCTTGGGAAGGACTGATGAACTATGTAATGCAGTCAGCAGACAACAGAGGCCACAGAGTCAGCACTGCAGAGGATCAGTGGAAGGGTTATCTTCTTGAGTGGCTGGCTGACACTGGTGGGGGAAAACACTGTGTGATACTTCAGGCCCTTTCTGGGGCACAGAAGGGGCACCCCCTCCTCTGGGGTTGGCTAAGCCTAGAAAAGGAAAAGTGAAATAAAAAAGATGGAAATCATAAAGACCCTCCACAGAGTTGAAGACTGGTTTCTTCCTGAATAAATTGTCAACCAGGATAAGGATAAGGTGGTCAAAAAGAGTTTTAACAAAGAAATAAGAATAAAAAAATCTTGTTCTTGAGTTCTTCTATAAGGGAAGGCAACATTAGTCACATGATCCATGAGCCTGTAACTGTAGCCAGAACATAAGCACACTTAAAATTACAGTGGGAAATATGGCACCCTACTACTGGAACTGTAGAGTGGTAGATGGACTGTCAACAGCATCATCCTACAGCCCATAGTCCAAGGAGCCCTCAATTTTATCCAAAGGCTTCCTTACAATGTGGGATAGGAACTGAGATATGAAGATGTACTGTGAAGCCACACAACACTGCACAGACCTTTCTACTAGTGATCTGATCAGATTTTAACTATTCAGACTCGGTTCTTATATTTGCACTTGCTTGTAGGTCATATTATTAATAAGTTCATACTAATTTTCTGTTTATGTAAAACCTCTCATGTCTCACACTGGGGAGTTTTTCTTGTCTGTAATTGTATGCATCAGTGGAGTTAGTGTGATTGTGTGTGTATATCTGTCTATATCTATCTATCTCTCTCTATATATTTGTGTGTGTGTGTGTGTGTGTGTGTGTGTGTGTATATATATATATATATATATATATATATATATATATATATATATATATATATATATACACATACATATATATATATATATATATATATATATATATATATATATAGTTTACTATCAGTATTTCGACTCACACTCGGTCAACCGCAGTATGTTCGACAACGGA
Organism: Protopterus annectens; assembly: GCF_019279795.1. Lineage (NCBI taxonomy): Eukaryota > Metazoa > Chordata > Ceratodontiformes > Protopteridae > Protopterus > Protopterus annectens. Next base: position 809,496,019 of record NC_056748.1, on the reverse strand, counting down.
AAGTCGAACACAGCAATATCGAACTTTAAAAGCAAGCCTAGGAACAGGTTTTAACATGGGTCGAAATAGGGGTTCACTGCTATTGCCAAACTACAAACCTCGCCCCTATCTCAACCCATGTTAAAACCCGTTCCTAGGCTTGCTTTTAAAGTTCGATATTGCTGTGTTCGACTTTCCGTTGTTGAACATACTGCGGTCGACCGAGTGTGAGTCAAAATACTGATAGTAAACTATATATATATATATATATATATATATATATGTATGTATAGGCTTCAAATGACCCAAAAGGGCAGTTAGCCTAGTACTAATCTATGAACGTATAGAACTTCGAATTTCATATGACCGACACCATATGATCAAACTTTTAAGACTTTGAACACCTAAAAAAACAAAAACAAAACAAAAAAAAATCCTGGACATTTCCGCAGGGGGGCAAGCCCCCTGAACCCCACACCTCCTGCTTCTTAAATATACCAACTCTGAGATTGCACTACAGTGAGGAAAAGGGAAAATTTCCCATTCCGTACTATATGGAGATCTCCGTTTAGAATGTTTGAAGTATTAAACTTCGATCATATGGTGTTGGCCATATGAAATTCGAAGTTGTAAGACTCCGATCATCTAAATGGGATCCATAAATATATATATATATATATATATATATATATATATATATATATATGTATGTCCCCTTGAGATGATCGAAACTTTGAAAACCAGATGGCCGAGGGCCATATGATCGAAGTTTTGAATCTTCGAACGTTCTGAATAGAGATTGCCATACAGCGTGAAATGGGAAATTTACATTTTTCCTCACTGTAGTGCAATCTCAGAATTGGTATATTTAATTATCAGGGGGTTTGGGGGTGCAGTGGGTCTTGCCCCCCTGCAAAAATGTAAAACAGATTTTTATTTATTTATTTATTTTTTAGTCAACAAATGGAAAACAATTGCTCTAAACAGTCCAGCCAACACAAATACAAAGGAGCAATTGAAAAAGAAAGCTTGAATCCTTGGTAATACGTAATACACTTTATTCCACAGAGACTCCTATTCCTTCAAACACAATGTGTTTGAAGGAATAGGAGTCTCTGTGGAATAAAGTGTATTACGTATTACCAAGGATTGGAGCTTTCTTTTTCAATTGCTTCTTTATTTTTTTTTAATTTTATGTTTGAAGATTCAAAACTTCGATCATATGATCCTCGACCATATGATGTTCAAAGTTTTGGAATTCCGATTATCTGAAGGGGATCCATGTATATATACATAAGGTAGTATGAGGGTAAAGCCCTCCTTAGCAGGTGCAGTAGTGCATACACCTTTTTTCAATGTTTGTAGATGGTCTAAGGGTAAATTATGAACTCAATCATCTGCAGTTAAGCAACTGTTTCTTCAATCAACCATGTCATAATTGTTCATGGGAGAAGCCATGGTAGATGAGTACAATGTTTTGTCAGACCAGTCCAAAGTCCTAGATGCCATATGAAATTAAATCATGTTGTGGTCTCTGGAACACATACCGAACCAAAGAGGTTATATAGGAATCAGCACTGGAAAACTTTGTAATCTGCTCTGCCCACTCAAGATGGGACATGTAAAGAGTATCCACCTTTTTTGGAAACCGAAGAGGAAGAAATAAGATGTCTTTAGGTTGCCAGTGAATTACTGGTCCGGGGAGGAGTAACCAAAGAATCTGGAGGCTTCTACCATGGAAACTCTGTCAGGCACTTCAGGGAAAGTGATGGGAAATCAAGGCCAAAGCAAGCTATTTTACATTGACTTTAGAGCCTTTCCAACAGAGGGCCATCTACAGAAGAACAAAATGTATTTATTTTATTTATTTATTACATTTGTTTACCAGGAAATTCAGACTGAACACAGGTTCTTTTTCAGCGGAGGCCCAGGGAGAAAAGCTCCACAGAATAACATGGTAGATGGTAAACAATAACAATCAAGGTATGAATACAGTAGAGGTGATCATGACATGGAGAAATACAGGAGCAAATTAGGTACAATTGAGTAGTAAGCTCTAATTAACATTGAGAAATAAGAAGTAAAACACAGTGCTACAAATTATCTAAACAGTAACTAGATAACAATAATAACAGACAAAATGATTAACTAAATCCTGGAAGGATTAACAAGGAGTGAGTAATCCTCAGTTCAGTTTTATAGTGATAGAGGGAATATTCTATCTAAGTCTGGGAAAGGAGAGAAGGGTTGAAGGAGGGGGGTATTAGTTGGGGTTTGGACAAGGACAAAGCCAGTGAGAATTTAGGTGAGATTTAAGTGCAGTCTTGAAAAGATTGCAGGAAGTAAGGGTAGTTATTGTAGTGGGAAGGTTGTTCCAGAGCTTGGATATAGTCCAGGAAAATAGTGCTTCACCTGCTGAGTTTTTGCTTTGGTGACTTGGAGTAGATTTTTGTTGCAGGAGCATAGTGGTCTGGAAGAGTGGTAGGGTTGGAGAATTGTATGGAGCGATGGAATTCGGAGAGGGTGGTTTACTAGTTTATGAGCAAAGGTGAGTTGAGTTTGGTGTAGGAGATGAGGAAGTTCAAGCCAGTCAAGGTCTCTAAGGGAGACACAGTGGTGGCTGCGGTAAGGACACCAGTGGCAAAATTTGTGATTTTATTGTAGCAGGCTTCGAGTTGGTGTAGGTCTGACTGTCTAAGATTTGTAAGTATTGCTGATGCGTAGTGTAGGGTGGAGATTAGTTGGGAATTAGAGATAAAGATTCTTGCTGGTTTGGTGATGTACTGGCAGCTTCTATATAAGGCACCCAGTTTTTTGTGAACTTTTTTTATTGTTAGTGATATGTGGGTGTCAAATTTGAGATTATTGTCTATCTGTACACCAAATAGTTTTGTGTGGACTGCAGGCGAAATCAAGGTAATATCCTTGGTTTGAATAGTGAAATGTGGGGTGTTTGGGGTAGATTTGGATGATTGGAAGATGAGGAGTTTGGTTTTATTTGGATTGAGGAGAAGCTGGGCATTTGATAGCCAGCTTTCAACTGAAGAGAAAGACTCTTGGGTGATCTCTTGGAGTTTTGTTAGAGTTGGGGCTGAGCAGATGAGGGTGAAATCATCTGCGTACTGTATGAGGGACGCATGTTTGGTGGCAGTGTGCAGGTTATTGGTGAAAAGGGAGAAAATTAGGGGGCCAAGGATGGAGCCTTGGGGAACCCCGAGAGTAACAGGTAGATGAGTGGATAGATTGTTGTCCCAGATGATTGATTGCTGGCAGCCTTGTAGATAGCTGTGGAACCAGTTTATGGCTGGTGTGGAGAAAGAGAGGTCAGACAGAGCAGAGAGTAGTAGATTGTGTGACAATGTCAAAGGCTTTAGATAGATCCAGAAATACAGCAGAGGAGAGGAGCCATTGTTTTTGTGATGGAGGATAGTGTTGGTGAAGGAGAGAAGATCAGTTGTCATGCTGTGGTGTAGTCTGAAACCTTGCTGGGTATTGGAGAGGAGGTTATTGTTAAGGAGGAATTTGGAGAGCTGTCAGTTGATGCATTTTTCGAGTATCTTGGAGAGGGGGGAGAGGATGGCAATGGGGTGGTAGTTGAAGAGGTCAGTGGAGGGGCCACCTTTGTGGAGGGGAATGATGTGTGATATTTTCCATAGCATGGGTACATAGGATTCAGATATAGAGCGGTTGATTAATATGGAAATAGGATAGGCTAGAACATCAGCTGCTATCTTTAGGTATTCAGCGGGCAGGTAGTCGGCTGCTAGTTTTGTGGGTTTTAGTTTTGTCAGGAGACTTTTCATGTAGGAGGTGTGTACTGTGGAGAGAAAGAAGGTAGGGAAGGGTGGTTTTGGGTTGGGTGAGGGGGACTTAGTGTAGGGAAGTGTTTGTTAGGGATAGCACGGATTCTGTGAAGTGTTTCTTGAAGGAATTAGCAATGCTACTGGTTTAGAGAGGGGTGGTTGGTGGGGGGGGGGGTGCTTACTTTTCCTGGTCAGAGTATAGAATTAATTGTGGACCAGAATTGCTTGGGGTTGTTTTGGGAGGAGTTTAGGGATGTCTTAATAGAAAAGGGCCTTGTCTGCTTTTACTTGCTTTTTTACCTTGTATGTAGTTCAAGGAAAAGTTGCCTATCTGTGGCGTTTTAGTTATGCACCAGTGTTCCCATGTTCTATCCCTGGTTTTCATAAGGCCCGTGGTGTTTTTTTGTAGCCAAGGGGAGGTCTTAGTTCTGATTCTGATGTTTGTCATGGTAGGCATGGGAGTTAAGGATGTTGAGGAAGGTACTGTTAAAGAAATGGACTGCTTCGTCTAGGCTGAGGTACTTTAGAGGTGACCAGTTTACATTCTGGAGGGAGGAGGTAAAGGAGTTGGGGTTAAAATATGCTTTGTTGCAAATAAGTCTGTGGGTAATGGGTTTGTAATCATTAATGTGATTTTTTAGTTGGAAGGTTGGGGAATGGTCACTGAGGGAGTCAGGTAAACAGCCTGCTAGGTAGGTGTGAGGGGCTTTGTTAACTAAGACTCAGACAATAATGGTGTGGTTATTGGGGTTTTTATTGATCTTGTGGGGGGTTGTATTAGCTGAGAGAAACCATGGAGATATAGGTGGAGGGGTGGGTGGTTGCTATTGCAGGACAGCCAATTGACGTTAATGTCACAGAGGATGATAGTTTCTTGGGGTAGGGAGAGATTGGCCCAGTCTAGTAGGTTTTTAAGGGGAGGTATATTTTGGCCTGGTGGGAAACTGTACCCTATAATGTTGATTTACTTTTTAGGGTTTAATTTGAGAGTGGTATAAAGTATTTCTTCCTTGTCAAACTGGGGAGGTGATTTGGTGATAATATGGATATTGAGGTGGTGTTTGTACAACAGTGCCACACCTCCTCCTTTTCTGGATAGTCTGTCCTTATGGAGAATGTTGTATCCAGGTGGGAGTATCTCCTCACTTTTGATGTGAGATTTGAGCCACGATTCAGTTAGGATAAGGATGTCAGGGGAATAGAGGCTTATGTAGGCATGGAGGTCTTGGATTTTATTACAGATGCTTCTGATGTTAAGAGACATAATGAGGAGGTCATTTGGGTTTTTGCTGCTTGTGATTTGGGTGATGGGGGAGTTGGTTGTAAGAGGGTTTGTGTAGATATTGGTGATTGTGGGGCCAGGGTTGGGGTGCACATCTCCACTGAGAGCAAGCTTAGAGAGAGTGTTGAGAATATGTTTTATATATGCAGTAAAATATTTGTTGTATTTTATGGAAATTTTGTGTTCAAATGTGGTGGGGGTTTGGTAATTGAGTAGTTGTACTGGGAGGTAGTTTGTGGTTGTGGTAACGAAATTATGCAGTGGGTGTTTGAGGGGAGTTGATGTGAGAGTGCAGTGGGAATGGTTGGGGGGTTATGACTGTAGCTGTTTGGTAGGATGTAAAGTAGGCTAGAATAGTGCAGGTGAGGATTACAACAGTATTACCTAGTGGCATGGTTGCTTTGGGTTAGGATGTGAGATTAAGCAGGTAGGTGGGGATAGGTGGGTAATAACCAAGTTATTATATACACAATAATTACAGTGCAACCAAAAATTGTAATATTAATATCATATTACATCAAAAGCATGAAAATCAGTTTCTATCAGCCGATAGACTATACAATATAGTGATAAGATCCGTATTGGTCCCAGGTAATCACCACCTATATGTCCCAGGTAATCACCACCTATATGTCCCCTATTTAGATTATATATAAACAAAATTAAATAAAGAGGAGTATGTGCTAATCAAGAATATTACAGGGACACCTAATGTAAACTACAATATAATAACAACATGTCTGGTCCAACTGTATAACTCGAGAACTCATGCCCCAACTCACCATCAGGATGGAACCAAGAAGTAGACCTGCCTATTACTATCCCTAGATGTTAAGAACAATTTAACACAAACGATGATTGTGAAAATCAAAAAGGAATGAGATATATAGCACAGATAGTCCTAGTCACACAAATCTAAATAAAAAAGGCAACAACTATTGTTGTCTCAACACAACATAGATTCACTAGTAAATAGGGCTTGTTACTCACATAGATACTGTTGACAATAGTGAAAAATAGATGTATGAAGTCATTGCCTTGAAAAATTACAACAATGCTCCTTTAAGTAACAATTACAAAATTTGCATGAATGTATGAATAGCAAAATCACATTAATCACACCCAACCAAAAATAAATAAATAAATAAAAGTGTATTCACTTGGTTTGAACTTTCAGAAAGGGAGGCCTAACCCCCCAGGGGTATTGATAATGTGGGCCACTACGGAATAAACCTTAAGTATGACAATCCTGAGCAATGTTAAATACACAATAAACACAAGGTATTATGAGCCACATTTGTTCCCCTTAGAATGATAAACAACATGGAAATAAATTGTCCAAAAGTGTCCTTATTGAAATGAAAAATAGCGATATAAAAGGCTGACCCAAAAATAATCTGTAAAAGACAATTAAATATATCAAATTAGTTGTAATAAACATCAAAGTGAAGAACGCCAGTTGTATGATTTATAAATTATCCCCTTCGATAAACAGTAGAAACACACAAAGCCTGAAATGACCTGTGTGATTAGTCAAAATAGGGAAAGATGGCTGTTATACAACGTGATCCTATAATCATACAGGCAATGTCACAAAATTCACAAAAATGTAGCCCAGGACACATTCCCTGATTCCCAAACCAAAGGATGTCCATATTGAAAGTTTAGATAGAAAAATATATTCGGAACCAAAAGGATGACGTATGTTTATTTGCAAACCTGGGATAATGGATTCAGTATCAAACTGCAGTTTTAAGCAGCACCTAGCTGCAAGAGTTATAAATCATCCCCTTGCAAAAACACATGCAGTCCTTTTTGATGGCTCCATAGTAATTCTACCAGACAGAATTTTAACATACTGCACTTACAGACATGGTAGGCTAGCAAACAATTTAAATAGTTTAACAGCAAGACGTACTTTGAATAGCAGACGCAACACATATGGAATTGAGAGGCTTCCTGTGATGAATTAATCAGTCATCTATTTATAATTTTTTCCACATCAAGTAGTAATTCTTCGATATCTGTTTCTCATTACTTGGATAAATTAGCTCTTTCTTTCTTCATGAACGCATAGGATCTCTCAGCTGCACGAACCATGACTATTACAGGCCGAGCCCAGCACTTGAAACTAAGGTTTTCCCAAGTAGAAATTAAACTGTTGAAGTAAGAGTCTCAGGCTTTAGTATTCACACGTGCACCCTGTGCAAAGCTACCTTAAAATGGGTGGACTCACTGTGCCTGCTCATTTCAGAGGCAGTGGTCTAAAGATCCTGTATCTCATTTAAGAAGCCAAGCTGTATCACTACATACTACCCATGGGCTAATCTCATATGAGATATCATATAAGAATGAGCATGGGACAGATTGACGCTGGGCATTGGAGGAGAGGAACTTGACTGCATGCCAGTCAAAAATCATACACACAGGAGAAAGATTGCTGAGCCCTGTGCAGACTTCAAAATGAGTTTCTATAAAGGTACATGCCCACATCCATGACTCAAGCTCTTTCCAGACACAAAACTCCTGCCTGATGTCCACAACTTCAATTGTGAAAACTGGTGTGGGACATAACGGGGTATTAATTTAGCCAATCAAGGGGATTAAAAAAGCCAGTTCTGATGAATCTATTTAAGAAAGCAGGCTTTCATAAACATTTCTTCTACTTTATTTTGAGGTTTTTTTACCTTGGAGTTGGCATTAGAGTAGGATAAAAAGCGATGAAGTTCCTGGAAATGTTGGGCTTGCCATTTAAGTGAAAAAAATCAGTGAAAACCTATTAGCTGAGAAGAGTTCCATGAGTTTGCCCAGGGACCGCTGCCTTGATGAACAGTCATGGTTGGTAAGGAGACATTAGAGAAGGAGAGTCTTTAGTCCTTGTCACCACAATAAACAGAACATGCTGGAGGGATAGATTCCTGTCCCAGAGACTTCCCATACTCTGGAACAGACTACCTATCTATGTCAAACAGAGCTCCTCATTAGCACTCTTCAAGAAAAATCTTGATGATTGGATGGGAAATAGGAAATTCACCCGGAGATCACCTCTATGGCTCTGCTCGACAGTGGCACAGGAAAATAATTTTCTTGGGTGGCGAAAGCCAGGGTACCTTTTTGGCTAGGCTTGTATCGTCCGAGGGCCAATAGCTTAGCACCTACCTATGAACCTGAGAGCCACCAGTCTGTAACAGTATGACTCAAGAACCCCCCCCCACCACCACCACCACCACCAGTCAGGCTAGATGACCAGAGGCTTCATCTGATCACTGGGGACAGGGTAATGAAAGAATTCTGTGTGATGCACTCCCAAGGATGGGAGTCAATGATATGCCTCCCCTAATCCCTTCATCCTAATCCAAAGCTAAGGACAGTGTGGGGTCAATACTTCACTACTTAGACTGAGCTCATCACACACAAGGACTGGGTGGCTTGCTGAACAGTGCACTTAAGTCTAAAGGGGCAGGTGTCAATCTTCTCTCCATATGTTTATCCTTATGATAAAATACTGGTTCATGCCTGGGAATGTAAAGGTTCATTCTATCAATCTCTACATGAAAACATCTCAATGACTATTATCTTCTTTGGTCGAGGAGGCATCTGGAAGTACTTTACTTCTGTGCCCTCAAACAAAAGTATCTATGGGAACCATTTTAAATGTTGGTTCCTGCTACACGGCATTTCAAAACAAAGACAAAATGGCAGAAAAAAAACAAACTTACATATTATAAGTCTAAGAGATATATATATATATATATATATATATATATATATACACACACACACACACACACACACACACACATATATATATATATATATATATATATATATATATATATATATATATAAGATGGCACTTTTTGATTATTAAGTTAGTCTTGTGGGCTGTTTTGTCTTGTAGTTTAACTTGCTGGGTACTAATGTGATTCAGGAGACCATCCCTCTGGTGCCAGCTGGAACTTTTTCTTCATATTTGGGTGTCAGTACATGCCAACGTCACCACATTTTGGTGGCAATGACCAGCTTTTCATCACACATGTAGTCAGGATTGATGGGATTCAAATGGTAATCATTTGAATTCTCGAAACCCAAAATATTTAGTGGCAAAATATGGAGACTGTATGACCAAAACCAAGATTGCTCTTTCTTCGGAATATTCTCTTTTCTATGATGTATGGAGATTTTGGATTTGGTACATATAGGTTCAGGTGATTTGGGGGGACTTACCCCTTGCAAAAAAAAAAAAAAAAGTTTGAAAATGAACAATGTCCGACATTCACTCTTTTTCTTCAGTTTTAGTCTTTTTTTTTATTTTTGACACTTGATGTTACAGGTGCCCATATTTCAGTAGGGAGCCCATTCAAACCCCATCTGAACTAACCTTCAGGCTTTAAACTATGATCCTAATCTTACCTACTGTTACAAAAAGAAAATGGTTATGCATGGTAACTGTGATATTTAAGGTATTCAAGAGGATAAGAATGCTTAAAAAAAAAATTGCAGAACTCTTTTAAAATGCTTGACAAGCTGGTATTGGGCCACAGTACCTTCTTCGACAAAGCAACCATGTATTAAAATAGGAGAATTATGCCTCTTTAACTGTAAAATAAACAAGAATCGGTTGAAACAAGTGCAAAATTAATCAACTAAGTAACCAGTTGAGGTGGCAAAGAATACCTCTCCACCCGGGCACAGAAAATGCATTTCACTGAGATTAATGGCATCAAGTTTACAGCTAAGCATAAATACAGTTATAACACGGAGGGGTTAGTGTATGTGCTGAGATGTGGATGTAAGAAGTTTTACATAGGGGAAACTTATAGGAGTTTTAGGGTCCGGTTGCAGGAACATATTAGGGGCATAAAAAATTAGAGAGTCCCCTTGGGAGTCATTTTTTGATAGCACACAACTCTAACCCTGATTCTCTTAGGGGCTGTCATTTTTTGATGGCACATAACTCTAATCCTGATTCTCTTAGGGGTTGTGTCTTGGAAAAAATTGCAAGTTGGCAAAGGTGAATGTGTCTTTAAAAAAACAAACTCTTAAAAAAAGAAACCCTGCTGATTTTAAAGTATGGTACTTTGGTGCCTCAGGGACTCAACAAAGAATGTAACTGGAAGTATGTAATTTGATTTGTATGCTTAATTGATCAATTGTTTTGTGCAATATGCTGTATATAAGCAAACAGTATTTTGTAGTGTTTTTACTGTTGGAAGGCTGTGTAAGCCGAGGTGCTAAGTGTTTCGTTAAATTTGTTTACTTCTTGGATCGGTGGTATTTTATCGTTTTATTTTTTTTGTTTTTTATTTTTTTTATTTTATTAATTTGTATTTGGCATTTCACTGAGAAACTGAAGTATAAATGAGTGAAAGATTTTTCTGACAGCTTCAATTATTTTGATACTACTTCTAGAAGAAATACTGGGATCAAGAAATCCAGTGAAGAAGCCACGACTGGAGGTAGAGGTAGCTGGCTGCCCAAAGTATAAGGACTCTTTTTGGTATATACTGGAGTAGGTTCTTGTACTGCTGTGGACAAGAAGCCTACGACCACATCTTTATTGGCCAGCAAATGGCTACAAACATGCAAGTCTTTTTTTCTGAGTAGTGGTAAAACAGATGGAAAGGTGTAAAGTTAAACAGGAAATCTTCTCAACAAAAAACACATGTATGGCCACCATGAGGCCAAGAAGCACAGACCTGTCTGGGCTTATACCTACATCTTCTTTCTTATTTAGGCTGCCAAATCTATGATTTCCTGGGTCCTTTTCTATGTAAAGGATTAGTAAATATTTAATTCTGCCTCAAAATGCAAGCAATATCTTTCAGCTTTTCCCAGTTACAGGTTGCCACAGAGGATCACTGGTCTGCAGATTGATTGGCAGTAGAGTTTTTACAATGTCGAGTTGCCAGCCTGGCACCCAACCTTCTCAGAAGGTACACATAACACACCTACCTCCATGTCTTTTAAAACTCACTCAACCACAGGGAGGTCATGCAGACTCCGCACAGAAGGTGCTCCAGCTGATAATCGAACCAGAGAACCTCTTGCTGTGAGGCGACAATGCTAATCACTACACCGCCACGGCCTATTATATTTAATTCTCCCCCAATGAAGGACATTTTCTGTACTGCTACATGAAAGGACTTCTCTCAGTTTATGGTCATCAGCACAACCTGTAACCAGGAAGTTACTGGCCAGAAAAAATGAAGTAAGGAACATTAGGAATCATTCTTCTGCAAGGCCTTTATCACTAAGCAATACATTTGCTACAGGCTTGTGTGGAATATGTGTAGACAGCATGGAAACAGGTTGCACTGGAAGTGGGGCTCAACAAGAATTAGTGTAAAAAAAGCTTCTCTGAGATCCTTAGATGATGATGTACCAAGAACCATCCAACATGTCCAATGATATTATCTAGGCACCCTGCTGAAGAAGTGGCTTCATCCTGTGTAATGCCACCACTCAATTAGACATATCATACATGCTCACTGAAGATCTAGGGTTGAACAGTTGATATGGATAGCTTTTTTCTCATTTGATCCTCATGTATCCTGCAAAAAGTGAAAAAAAAACACATGTAGTTTTGAGGGGTAGCAATGACTGTTGCAATGGCACCTGTGTAATCTGCCTTCTTCTGCAGGGGAAACTTCACCTTTAGAGTTGGGTGATGAAACAGCCTGATTAATTGGTGTCTTTCCCACTCTACAAGAGGGCTTCTGCTTCCTAAGGAAATTAGCCAATCTCAAAGGGGGGGGGGGGCAAGAGGCCAACAAACTGACCCTCCCACAGTAGTCATCCCTGAAGGAGGAGAGCTGCTTAGCTACAAGATCTGGTACATGTTCTTTATACTGCTGTGCCAAGTCAAAGCATCAGCGTGATCGAAGTAATAGTAGGCTATGAGGAAGCCTCCCCAAAGAAGCTGGTGTAAAAGTCTTTTCAAAAGACTTACTGACTATAGTGATCAGAAAGCAGAAAGAAGGAAAACAGAAATCAAGACCTATGCATACAATGTGGTGCTTCTGGGTCAAAAATTGACAGAGGTGAGAATCCTGTTTTACACCGTGTATGCAAAACATTGGACTCTGTCTGATGGCAAAAATACAGAGGCGCCATGGTCTCCGAGATCCATGATAAACAGAAAAATCACACCAAAACCTACTCTAGGATGCTTAATCAAAATGTCACTTCAATGGAGTTAGCATCTTGGAGCAGGTGAAGTAGAATCTGGATGCTTTCAGACCAAATAATGCCATCCTTTAGGACATGTTCCACAGAAGATGATCCAAGATTTATTATCCTCTTTTCTGTAGAAAAGGCAGAGGTACCATAGACAAGTGTAAGGAGAATCTCATCAGCCTATGCATCTCTTCACAGCAGGGATCAACTATGAGAAAACAACGGGGATGGGAAAGTTTCATTAGCTTATCTGTCTAACAAAGGCCTCAGAATTTCACTGAAGGACAGGCAGTCACTCTTCTAATTGTAGCTCCAAGCAGGGGGTGACCTGCCCTCACACAATGTGAGAAGTGATGAGTAAATGCAGGTAGATACTGAGTGTTGGCAAAGCACCTCTTACTTTAAGGGTACACATCAAAGACAGTACCAAGTCGTGATTCATCTAAGCAAGACTTTACACCAGTGTCTATGGACTGCAAAAAAATTACTGTTGCACCTGTGAGGACAGATCCTACTAAATTAACACTACATGTCCGTCTAATGTTGTAAGTATGCCCATGGACCCTGTGGTTCAAACTGCAAGAGTTTCCATCTCACCAGCTAGATGGCCTTCCTCGAACAAAAGGTGAGGTGACATGGGATGAGTACATACTCAACTCAGACCACCATACCATTGCAATAGGACTTATCCACTCTCACCATGTCAGCAGTCAGTTGCTGTGCTGCTCTAATCAATGGAAGGTGGATTGTTTGGCTGTGGACCCAAGATCTTACTCCAAATGAGGCTTCCCAAGAAGTTCATAATCTACCTCCCTCAAAGTCATTAGATGAAGATGAGCATAAACTCAATCATCTGTCCATTATGGGAGTGCAGACAGCATTAGATGGGAAAAACTGTTCCAGAACCAGTCTTGTGGCAGCGCTCGCTACTGTCTACCATCTAATCTTGCTTCTCCTTTAGGTCAGACTTTGGCCTAAGGTCAAGTGAGGGACCCTTCTGCCAATCTCAGTACTGGCCAGTCTCCAAGGCCATCTTTATGGAGCTGATGTAGGCCTTTCTCTAAGCACATCAAGTCATCTGAATTGCTGCACCAAAGGACTTACACTTTAAAGAGTACTGTTGTGCAACTCCCCTATGTGGCAATTTCAGTGTTAGTGTATACCTTGAATAATATGGCAACTGCAAGAATATTTCAAAGGTCTACGATTTTCAGGCATAGGAAGCAAAAACAAATCCAGTGACACTGAAAAGTGGCAATGACAGAAATGCAAGTGGTGGGCATGTCCTACTAGCTCAGTGCATGACATCATCACAGGCATTGTCAGAAGGTTGATATTTCATGAACTGTTCTTACTTGGGGAAACAATGGGAGGAAATTCTAAAACATACCCACTACAGAGATATTTCAAAATCAGATCAAGTACAGTTCTCGCTCACCAGATCTTCAGGTATGATGAAAAGATAATGAAGATTATTTTAAAGAGAAAGCCTAAAAATATTATGATTAAAAAGCAGAAAGAAAAACAAAATTGACTATAGGGAGCAAACAGCAAAACAAGGACTCAGTTGTAAAATCTCTACCTCCCAGCTCCAAGGTTCAGTCCTGACCTCTGGTTAGTCTCGGTGCAGTTTTTTTTTTTCTGTATTCTCTCTGTGTCTACCTGGGTTTTCTCTGGATACTTCAATTTCCTTTCCCACCACTCCACAAAAACAAGCTGGTTGAACTCTCATTCTGTGCATATATATCTAAATCTATCTATTACTAGAAATCAATTTAAGATGAAAATTTCCAAATTTGAAGCTCTGCTAATATGACACTGAGGGATTCATCTGCCTTGTAGCATCCATCTTTTATTCTTTATGGGAGCAATAGGCTAGAGTCTATATTAAAGTACATGATCTCAGTGGTGTAATAAACCAGCACACATTTAGGAACCAGGTCACTGATGCATTTTGAGCATCCTGTTTTAACTAAATTTATATTTTTAATATTAAACACTTAGTGCTAAAGACTGTTCTGCTCTCATCCATACATTAGTTTCTTCTTGCCTTGATAAATGCAATACCTTTTACCTCAAACTTCATGACACTGAAACTGAGCAATTATTACTAACAGCAGCCCCCGCTACTTACTTGTACTCACAGTTAAGAGCATATCACCATTGTGCTGTGGAGATTATAGTGACCTTCTGTCCAGTCTTACATGAGATTCAAAAATCTTATTCTTTGTCTTCTAATCACTAGGTGGCTTGGGTCCCCTTTCACCTGAAGAAGTTTACTTTCCTCCCTACAGCACTCTTCAAGATCTATGTTCTGCCACCTTGGTCTGTTACAGGTTCTGGGGTAGCAACTTTGATCATTTGGTATATGCTCATTTGCTTAACAGGATTTGTGCCACTGGAATGTACTATTGGTAGCATAAGGAGTATTCTGTATTGGCCTCTTTCAAGGTTTTCTTTACTTCAGTTTGATTACTCTGCCTTTAGGTGACAACACCTATAAACAGAAATTGCAGCATTAAACTTTTGTTTTGGTGTTTACCTTATTTGCTTATCTCTTTTTTATTTAGTGGTTTTCTGTTTCCAGTGCTTACCTACTAAGTACTTAAATACATTTGACTTTGATCCTCACTGATGGATCCTTGGGCAAGTTCATCTTCAGCTTTGTAAGATCTATGTGTGGAGATATACACTTTTCTATTCCAACACAAGCTACAATATAAAACCCTACATAAGCATACACATCTTTCAAGTGTGCCAGTCTGCTTCTTAAGCAACAGGCTACCTTGCTGCAAACCGCAGAATAAAAACAAAGCTCTGGCATCTACATATTGAATAATGCGTTCTTATCTATTAGTTAATTATAAATTATTCTTTGAATGTCTGTATGGTTAGGGTTGCAATCATTATCAAACAGAATTTGGCATTTTTTTCTGTAAAATCTCATGTTTCCCCAGGTGTGCCTGTGACAATACACCCTGTGAAGTTAATGCCGACTACATAAGTAAGCTCACCCTAATCCACCAGTTCACTTACTATGCTGAATAGGAAAACACTTTAAATCAACAAAAAAATATTTAGCACCCCATTAATAAGCAGTAATAATATGATACAGCTGTGCTTGACTTAAAGGACTCAAACAGCCAAGGCCTGCTGGAAAGACCATCCTCCCACAGGGTATAGACAGATTGTGTTTTCTGACCTATCAAGAAGGTCCACTTTGGAGATAAATATAACAGATATGTTCAGGTTAACACTGAGGAAATGCCCAGGTGATAAAACTACCAGGCAGAAAAGAACCAGTGAACCATCCCAGGACTGAGCACTGGGAAAAACTAACCAGAAGGCCTTACTATGTGGCTGTGGAGGGGTAGGTTGTCTATAAAGGGAGTAATGCTGCACTAAAAGGCTACAGTGATAAAGACTACTAACAGGAGACAAGTCATTAGAGGGAGCTCTTAAAAAATCAGACTAGATAGCACACAGAGAGTGGATGATACACTCAGCAGCAAAGAGAACCTGAATGCTTTACCCTAAGGGCTAGATATTGTGGTAGATTTCACAATCCAAGAGTACCAGAGACCAACAGAGTTCAACCAGCCCAGACACATCTACTGCAGCCTCCCATGGCACCACATTAAGAGCAAGAGTGGGAAATATACATCATTCTTCCCCATTCCAAGCACAAGGAAAAAAATGATAAGATATCTGTTCAAGAACTGAGACTTCTTCCTCAAGAAGGCAGAGCAGATACACTCCCCTAGGTGAAGGAATGTGCACCCCCCTGACAACATGAAACACTGGAATACCAGTAGGAAGTGGAGCCACCAGAAAGATTCCTTTTAGACAGCTTAACTCCCAAAGGCTGACAATGGGAAATTTTCAAGGCTCTTCATATTCTACCTCTGCTAAAAGAAGGTCTGCAACCCCGCAGACATGGGAGGAACAGTCACTGAGGCTCCAGTCCAAAGCAGAGAGAGGAAAGTAAGAGATCTGGTCATCTCATTATCAATATCCTTAGAGGGAGTCAGGGATAGGAACATACCCCACTGATCTGAACTGGATACCCAGAGAGATTAGGCTACTAAGCTGTCCCACACCAGTGCCCAAGCAGAAGCAGTTTCAATCATCGAGTAAACAGTGTTGGGTTGGCCCAATGACAGCATCCATGTGAAGTACCTAATCAGAATAGGGAAGGAGAAAGGCAGAAGACAGCCAGTCCATAGCTCTCTCTCTCTCTCTCTGCTTGGGCAAGCTGTCATACTCCACTTTCCCAGCACAGCTAACTAGAAGCTACTGAAATTCCACCCTCTACATAACCCATGCAGGCCAAGTCACTAAGGAAGAGATGTTCATAGCCTTTAAGGCACATCAACAGCAGTAGCCAGCTCAGAAATTATAGCAGACATTTTTATTTATTTTACATTTGTTAACCGGGAAAATCCAGCTGGACTGGGTCCATTTTCAGTGGAGGCCCGGGGAGAAAATCTCTCAACATATGACTAGTAACAGTTACAAAACATATTACATTAACAAGTAACAAGTATAACATGAAAGTAATAAAAAAGTTATACATACAGATTCTAATTTAGGTTAGAGTATAACAGTTAAGCTGAATTACTAAAATACTTACTATAAGACTAGTCAAAGAATTTACATGATAGGGCATGTTGTGATATTCTAAGGTGATTAGCTTAGACTAGGATAGTTGACATAGTAAGATAAGGTGTAAGAAACGTCAATGCATCTGGTCTGAAGTAGGTTCAGTTTTGGTTAGAGAAGTACAGTTACAGGAAGGAGGTGAATTAAGTTATACATGGGCAGATCCAAGCTTCCAGTAGATGTGATTTAAGAAATTTTTTGACTTGAGTAACATTTGTGGCAGAGGTAATAGGGGTGGGGAGGTTGTTCCAGGCCTTCGCTATGCTATACGAGTACAGAGATTTTCCAGCAATGTTATTGGTCCTTGTGGTACAGAGGAGAGTTTTATTTGTAGAGCAAAGGGGCGAGTAGTAGTGTAGTGAGTGAGCAGGTGTTGTAAGGCAGGAATTTTTTCTGGATTGGTAAGAATATTGAATGCGGTAGTCAGCTGTTGATAGGTGAGTAGTTGGGGTAATTCAAGCCATTTAAGGTTTCTTAATACTTGGCAGTGATGGGTTCTGAATGGATTGTTCTTGGCAAATTTTGCAATTTTATTGTAGCAGGATTCGATTTTGTCTAGATCGTTTTTTTCTAATGTGGGTTAGTATTGAAGCGGCGTATGTGAGTGTAGACAAAAGGTGCGTTTGGGCTAAGGTGATTCTTGCTTTATCAGTGAGAAAGTTTTTGTGCTGATAAAGAGATCACATATTTTATGGACCTTTTGGATAGTTTGTGCTATGTGAATATCAAAGTAGGGATTTTTATCAATTTCTACCCCAAGGAGTTTGGTGTGGGTTGAAGGAGTGATTAGAGTGCCATTTTTGGATGAGATGGAGAAGGTTAGGCGAGTAGATTTGGATTTGTTTGGCGTAAATAGCAGTCATTTAGTCTTGTTGGGGTTAAGGATAAGTTGGATATCAGTCATCCAATTTTCAATAGCAGAGAAAGATTCTTGGGCCAGTTGCTGTAGGGTAGAGAGAGATGGGACTGAGGAGATGAGTATCGAGTCATCAGCGTACTGTACAAGGGAGGCTTGTTGTGTGGCAGTCCTATCCTAATAGTCCTATTATCCTCTTATCTCTTGTTGTGTGGCAGTCCTATCCTAATAGTCCTAATAATCCTATTATCCTCTTAACTCTTTGCTCAAGGCATCTGCATGGCTTCTACATTTTGATGAAAGAAAACTCAAACAGTGGAGGGAACCCTCAACATGGAAGGGGACCGACATCTACTCAGGAGACATCAAGAATTGCAGTTCCCATCCAAATGTCCATACCTGGAAGGAAAGTCTCCAAGGGGATGTCATCAGCCATGCTCCATGCCACACCACACACCTAAACATGACAACTAAACTGACTAAAGTGGGGTGCTGCAAGCATGACCTTCATAAAGGTCAAGATGAGGTCCCAGACCGTATCACATAGCTGATGCCACTTAAACCATATGCAACAAGAGAAACAGACCTTTCTGTTCAACCTGTCACTATCTCAGTCTCTCTTTCCTCAAATGGGAAGGAAGGGAATATGGTATAAGGGACAAACATAATCCTACCGAGGTTACAGGAATTCTTAACCACAGAATTCACAGAAATTAAAATTAGTAATTTAAGTAAAACTGCTTGAGGAAACTGCACAAACAATACGCAGATAAATATTAAGTACTCAGAGTTAACCTTATATAAATAAAAGTAATTTATAAAGTAGCCTTTCTGACCTACTGTGCAAGTTGTGCCTTTTACACTAAAATGCTGGACATTCTTTATATCATGTTCTGACAAGTGCAGTAACTTGTGATCTCCACCATTGATGGACACTGATTGTTATAATTAGCTAGGCCACTTGGGAGGATTACAGTGTGCCTGTCTACAATCTGTCCCTTTCTTCCCATAAATGGTAAGAATTACATGTAAAAAAATAAATCAACATGCAGCTTCTCCTACCATGCAGTTACACAACAAATCACAATACAATACTGGATGGTTTCAGATAAGCCCTAGAGTTAATGGAATCTAGCGATAACCATCTGTCCAGTTGAGGGTGGACAGAAACCTAGCTTTAATTCATTTTTCATATATTTTAGGCACAGTGTAGTTACCACATTTGGATATACTACTCTTTTTTCAGAAGTCTTTGAAACAATATTATAGTTCCATCAGGTGCAGACACTAGTACAATGGGACTAATCTACTCTGTGATTGCTTGATGACCCCAAGCTTAAGCATTTTCTATGTTTCCTTCTTAACAGATTGGTGTTGGGCACTGGTAGCAGACAGTCTGAAATGTACCTTTTCTCCAAGAATGGTCTAAATATGGTGTTGGATTGTTAGTTCTACTAGGTCATTCTGAAAAATAGGTTGCTATTCCCGAGTATAAATTCTGAAACTACCTACATCTAGACCACTATCCCACAGTAACTTCAGGATAAGCTGGGGTGGGGTTCAATCTCTTCAGAAAACAGGCTCACTAGTGAAACTTCAGTTTCTCTTCAGTGGTTTAAGACATTTATGTGTTAAAACAGTTCTGATTCTCTCTTATTATTCAGTCTTACTTTGTAAATCAATTCTACTTTCTCTACCAGTTCAAAAAGGACTTACCATGGCAAGTAATTTATTTTCAGCAGTGGATATGAACACAAATCCTTTGTCCAGTTTGAAATCTAAGGAAAGCATTTATTTTGTAAGGTCTTTTTCGAGCTTATAGGTTCACAAGTAGTTACTAGACATGCAGTCCAGGAGACCAGTAAGAAGCATGTCCCACCAATTTTACAACTGGCCCAGAGCACTGACTAGTTATGCAACCTGCTTAGCCTCACACATCAGGCAAATGGAGGCTTAGGGGAAACAGACCCTGAACAAGTAGCAGCTCATAGCCATAATCTTCTGTGTCAAATGCTAAATAAAATCTAGTCTTTTCTGACAACCACTGTAGGAGACAAACCTACAGGCTTCTAATCCAGTCAGACGCCTTACCCATTACTTCACATAGCCAACACCCTTCTTTGCTTTGACCATATGCTCCTGAACTATAGGCACTACAATTCTTAGCCTATCCTGCAGTTCAGTGAAATGTTTTAGTAGCCTCCTGAAAAGTGTTTTCCTCATACTAAGTTTCTTTTGCTATATCTAGCAAGCATAGGGGGTATCCTGCTCTACAATTGTTCAAATGGACTAGACCCAGCCAAAGCATCAAGTACTTCACCTGCAGCAAAGAAAAAGTAAGGAAATAGCTGGGCCCAGTATCTTCCCATCTTTTCCTATAGTTTTCTGAAGCACAGACATTAAGGTTTTTTTAAAAGCCCATCTGTTTGGGTGTAGTATACAGAAATTCTTTACTGCTTCACCTTAAAGAAATGTAAACATTCATGCTAAATCTATTTATTTATTCATTATAAATGCTAAATCTGAACATTGCATATTGGTTAGTGATAATTCCTTGGGGAATTTCTGTCATTGAAAACAGTAGTACCAGTTTTCTTACTATAGACCTGACATTCTCTCTCTAATGGCACTGCTTCTGTAAACTTTGTTGCCTAGTCAATGATAACCACTTTGTAGTGGTGACCTCTACTATGGCCACAACTATGCACTCAAATGATGCTACAGGTATGAGAGGGTTTCTAAACACTGTATTCGGGTGCTACCCTTTGGCACTCCAGACATGCTCTGCGCACATGCACACACACACACACACACACACACACACACACACACACACACACACACATTTTCCATTTCTTTCATGACACCAGGTACCTAAACTATAGCCCTAGCCTTATCTATCCCCAGATTACCCCCCCCCCACACACACACACGCCACAAGACATGACTGTGTGCTGCCTTCACTACAAGGGCCTTAAAGGGCTTTGTACCAACTGCTTCAATATCCTTCTTCTTTAGATACATTGTAGAGCAAGTTACTTATTAACTCAAAAGTTTTGATAAGTAAGAACCAATTTGTCTCCCTGTCCACTCTTGCTGTGTTCTTTCTGGCTGTACTTAATGTACCATCTTCACACTGGGCCTTCTTAAACGTGGCCAGTATTACTTTCATCAACAGCCTGGTATGAATTGAAAGGTGAAGCTTCATCCTCTGCAAGGATGGGTACAGATTCCCCTCCATCAGCAAACTCAATCTGTATACAGGATAACTAATGAAACTAAATTTCTTCTATCCTGGGGGAGTCAGTTTCCTCTTTATCTTGTACAGCTTTGCTCCTATTTGTTTACAGATTTGGAGTCCTGCTTCTGGATCTGTTTAGCTCTCTGCATTGGCACAGCAGAGCAAAGCTTTGGGCTCTGTTCAGCTTCCTTTCATTTTTGATCAGTACGCATTCCTTTGTTCCCAATAACTGAATTTATTAGTTATTTAAACAATACAGTGTCATTTCTGTCGTTTATATATAAAATCTCAGATAAAGGGTTGGATTTTTTAGATGTAAAGGTTTTTGTTAATTCTTTAGGTTATTTAACACTATGCTGTATAGGAAAGACTGTAGAAAAATAAGCTGCTGCAGAGCAACAGCATGCATGCTGGGCATATTTTTAAAAATGTGGCTAAGGGACAATGCATATGTCTTTCTAGGCTTAATAATGAAGACACACTATATGAGAGGGACACTTCTTGTTTTATGCAAGAATTGCTCCATAGGGGTTATAAGAAGAAGGAAGTTGATGAAGCAGTTTGCTTCACCAAAGAGAACAGGAGGGTGAAGGGGAGACCTTAATTCTCCCATAGGACATCTACAACTAATGAAAGGAATATTGATTTTACTAGTGGAGAGACACTTCCTATTCCCTTTTTTATATTAGTGATGTGATTAATACTATAAAAATTATTAGAAATAATTGGTCCATTTTGCATCTTGAACATGATATTCAGTCCATAGTGGGTGAACAACCTAAATTCAATTTTAAAAATAAAAAATCTCTTAAAAGACAATTATGTTAGAAGAATCCTTAAAATAATAAGATATATAAATGAATCTTCGATGCGTTGCTGCTAGAGATGTAATTTTTGTACATTTATACATTCCTTTGTAGAATTTGTCCATCCTACTACAAATAAGAACTATCATTTTAGAGTTACTGCTGATTGTTGCAGTAGGAACTTGATCTATTTGGCTAAGTGTAGGGCTTGTGACTGTTTTTATATAGGCAAGACCAATAGGTCTTTATTGGAAAGGATGAGGGAACATGTTTATAGTATGAACAGGCTAAATGAGCATAATGCCCTAGCTAAACATTATGTGGAACATGGAGAAAAGCATAAGTTTGGATTTAGGGTAATAGAAATGGTAAATCCCAATACTCTGGGTGGTGATTTTAGGAATTTCACCACAGAGCGGGAGTTATCATGGATTATTAATATGCAGGGAGATAGAAATACCTGGCATCAATGAGAGAGCCTCTATAAAACCATCCTTGAAGGCCAGGGATCTCTTTAAATGAAATGAATAAGAGCTCCTTTATTATTTGATTGGAAATGTGTTTTTATTGGCCAATTGCATTTATGACCTAGGATGTATGTACTATTTTATTCATTTGAATTTGTAACTGGTTGTCTGAAGAAGCACATTTACTGTGTGAAAGCGCTTACCTTGTCATATTTTTTTTATTAAAACTGAGTTTTTTTTACGGAGGCAGTCGTGTTTTGGTCCCATTTTCATTTAGTTATCTTTTTTTTTTGGCTTACTGGCACCATTCATTCCGGAGGATTTTCTTCCTTTTCTACTGTTCCCAATGAAGCTTTTATTACAGTATCCTCCAAAACAATGGAGATATTTCTGTAACTTATGCTTCACTACAAACTCTTCTCTATCAGCCTTTATGCTGACTTCTTTTGGGGCCTTTTCTACTGGAGTCTTTTAGGAAGTCTCAATCAGATTTGTCCAGCCAGAACCATATCTTAGCACTTTTCAAGGTTTCTAAAATTAGCAGCTTTACATTTATCAGGGCTGTCTCTCTCTGTACTGTCCTCCTCCCTCCAAAAGTTCCAGATTTCCTTATTTTGTGATGTCTGTACCAATTATCACATCATGGGTTAAGTTAGACACTAAAGCAACAGGATAGCATATTTTGCGTAAAAATGTTTGCACTTCCAGTTGGGTTACAGGGTACTCCCTAGTCCTCATAAACACAACTTCAATTGTCATTTTATTGATAGTTTTATGCTTAAGACACATACAGAGTTCTAATAACTGTGATCATGCTTCCTGAATCTAACAGTCCTTGTAATTCATTTTGATCCACAGTTTCATTACATTTGACAAGTTTAACGATAACAAAATGGTGGGAATCTGATTCTGCGTGTAATGATATAGGCAAGTGCCAGCATAGCCAGCTGGAGTTTTATAAAGAATATGTTCTTTGAATATCAAGTTAATTTATACAGGACGCTTGTGTTACAAATGTATTACAACTGTATGTGATTTGTATATAAAACTTATTTGTACAGATGCTTGTGCTGAAAATGTATTTGTGAGCTTTGCTTGTGAAAA
Organism: Protopterus annectens; assembly: GCF_019279795.1. Lineage (NCBI taxonomy): Eukaryota > Metazoa > Chordata > Ceratodontiformes > Protopteridae > Protopterus > Protopterus annectens. Next base: position 809,472,640 of record NC_056748.1, on the reverse strand, counting down.
AATGTTAACAGTGCACCCTGCTGGAATGAAAAGAAATGAACATGTACTATTGCAAATTAATAAAATGCATCAATTAGCTTAAGAAAAATAAGGGAAATGTAAATGAGCAGTTAGTTAAACCATTAAAACATCAGCCCCACAGTGCTGAATAGACCAGAGACACTAGGTCTGGAAAAAGCATTTGTTCATTAGTTCAGTAAAAAGAGGGGAAGCCCTAGGTAGTGCCATAAACATTTAGATGAGTATTATAGCTGTCTATGCTAAATTCCCATCTCAAGCTTCAAACGTGAATACTGCGAGAACTTAAGAGTCAGGTGACCAGATGAGGTCATTCTGCCAGCCCACTTGGAAAATTTTATTTTAAATATTATAAACAGAAATCTCTGAAACTAGAAAGACTGTTCCTATATTTCATCTTGCCTTGCCCAAGTAAGCTATTAGGGAACAGTAAATTCACTTAGATTCAGTCAGAACTATAGTGAAGCTTAGTTTAGAGAGTATTTTTCTTTATTTGTACGAGTCTGTCCATCAATGTTAATTTTAATATTCTCTGTGATTTGAACTCTGTGGTTTACTATAAATACATATTCAATATTTTCATGTTCTTTTATTATTAAATATATTTAAAACTTTTATTGTGACTGGTCCTTGTAGAAAGTATCTAACCTTTGAGAGTACTTATATTTATTTGATGACACTGTGTGGGCCACTCCAGAAGGCCTAGCTGTTTTTGTCAACTACTATCATTTGCGTTAATGTTACCTTCACTTAGCATAATTGGATACCTTTTAAGAGCCTTACAGCAACTGAATGGTGGCCGTGAATCTACCTTATAGTCTGGGCAAAGTTGGTAGAGCGGGTAATCTGTGCCAGCCTTTTTCAGGTGTGTGTTTGTGTGAAAATCAAATATATCAGTGCGAGTGTGTCAGCTACTTGCGGCAAGGACACAAAGCGCTGGGTTCAACAGAGAGGGTGCCAGAGGACCTTGCTTGGACACTCGGCTGAGGACCTAACCCTACAGCTGTACCAGTGGGGAGTCTTATTGGGGATCTGGAGGGAGACAGAGACATCCAAACCCTGGGCTGTGTGTGTTCCCTGTGTGCTCTTAAGGGAAATTGTGTTTGATGCAAAGAGGTCTACATCTGGAAATACTGAGTGTTTTGTTTTTCTTTTGGTTTTTCCTGGTTAGGGGTTGCCACAGCGGAACTCTGGTCCGCTAATGATTGGCAGTCGATTTTTATGGTGCCGAGGTGCCAGCCCAACCTTCAACGAAGGCACACCCATTCACGCCTGTCTTTCGAATGCCACTCGACCGCGGGGAGGACAAGCAGACTCCACATAGAAGGCGCTCCTGCCGAGAATTGAACGAGAGAACCTCTTGCTGTGAGGCGACAAAGCTACCACTGCACCATCTGGAAATACTGATTGTATCCATTTATATTCCAAGTGCACGTCTCTCTCCCGTGTCAGTGGTGAGGATTCAGGCTCCTTGATTACTGGCCCAGCATGGGGACGCCACACTGCACTTTTATCATTTAACATTTCAGCAGCACATTTCATGGCCATACTTTCAGGTCTGATTTCCCTTTTCATGGCCATGCTTTCAGGTCTAATTTGCCTAACAGCAGACTGACTACCAGTAACATGCTTTGCAGGTATAACATTAATATCACTGACTGGACAGTATTTAGTTGCCTGCCCCATTCTAGCACATTAAAAACAAATTATTTCAACTGGTAATGCCTTTTGTTTGTCTGTTGACCCAGATACATATCTAAGTGAATATCTGGTATTAATTTTTCATGTGTACAACTTGCTCTTAAAGCTTTTAGTCAATAATCTCTTCTGAAGCTACTAACTATTCAGACGTTGCAAGGACACTCTGGGCTAACTACTTTCTTAAATTGCTAGGTACTGCCCACTTAAATCTATCTGCAGTCAAAATTTTCAAAAACATTGTTTGAATTATTCACATCAGGTTGTGACAGCAGTTTTAAAAAAATACACTAAATGTACCATCTGTGCCCTTTCTGGTCAATCCATACTGAAAGTCCAGGTATGGATTTTACATGCCTGCATCTCAGGAGAAATACCTGCCCTAGCTACAACTTTTTAGTTTTTAATAATCATGTACAACACTGTCTTCCAGTTCATGTAGGTTTTCAATGAGTTATCCGTTTGAAATGACAGTATTCTTGTCCACGTCCACTCAGTCTGGAGCCATTTCTCCTCCCCATGTACCTCTGTTATGCTATCGGGTAGGCTCTATGTTGACATCTAAACCAGGCTTCTTTAAAGGGTTAGCACTTCTCAAAGTTCCCAACCCCCATACTTTGATCCATTTCACTGCACCTTGTCCCCTGGATGTGACTAAAAAGGGTTAATAAACCAGTTTACTACAGTTACCAAATAGCAATAAATAAATATTTGGCAAACTGTACAGAAAACCAATGTTTTTTGAGATTCACTGATTACAACCTAAAACTAGTTCAAAATATGCCTTCATCAGTTAATGCCCTTTAAAACCAATACAAATGATCTGGTAATAAATGCACTCCTTTTCAAGACATGTTTTCTGCAGCTGTACATTGATACACAGCCCAGAGTTCAGGTGCTCATCTCTTAAAAAAAAAAAAAAAAAAAAAAAAGAGAAAGAAAAATTAAAAAATAAAGCACATTCATATGGCACATCCTTCACATCTAAAGCACATGTCCATATCACATTCATTCTTTTACTCCTACATTTCTCTCCTTTATGACCTCGGACTCCCTGTAAATCCTTGATTTTCATGGCTGAGTAAACTGCTTATTTTGGTTACATACTCCCTAAATGAAGATATATGCAGTATATTTGGATTTCCTTAACATTTCACTTATTTATTTTACCAGGATGGCACAACTCAGTGAAAAAAAACTACTTTCAACAGACACCCATGGAGAAAAGTTTCACTATACTATTAATAAAAATTGGGCATTATACAACAACTTTATATTTTAGAGATATGCCTGACAGTACTAACACTTACTACTGTGTTTCAGTGACTTCCTTGAAATTAATTCAGCAAGCCAGTGTACTGAAGGCTGCCAAAGTATTCACTATAATGCTAAAAACAACACTGTGTAGTTGGAACATTATCAGTTTTGTTCTGATAACAGCATAAGTAGAAAGAGCTTTAAGTACAACACAAAGAAATTTTATTAACAGCAAATCAAGTTCTAAGTTTCTCACACTGTTGTCCAGCAGGAAAAAGCAATTAAAAAAAAAAATTGCTGCGGTGGTGCAAAGGTTAGCGTTGTTGCCTCACAGCAAGTGGTTCTCCCGTTCGATTCTCGGCTGGAGCACCTTCTGTGTGGAGTCTGCATGTCCTCCCCGCGGTCGAGTGAAGTTAAAGACATGTAGGTAGATGCGTGCGTGAATGGGTGTGCATTCTTTGAAGGCTGGGCATCGGGCTGGCAACTTGGCAACCTAAAAATCCACTGTCAATCATTAGCAGACCGGAATTCCACTGTGGCGACCCCTAACTGGAAAAAGCCAAGACATTACTTTTTACAACAGTTCAGTGTATTCGTGGTGCAGAAAAAAGTGAAGTAAATGATGATGGTTAATATCTAAACTACTGAGGTTTGCTAACACTGACCAGCTAAATGAAATACAACTATTTTTTTTCTCTGCAAAGATGATCCTAAAGAACTAAGTATGAGTTATATCAAAAGTAGTACGCAAGTATATAAAGACAAAATTTCTTTGAACAACTGAATATTATAGTTTTCATCTACATAACTCTGAAAACACAGGTAACATTTTGATATCATATTCCACTGAAGAACAGAACCACTGAAATTCTGGAAGCATGCACTTTCAAATGTTCAACAATGAAATAGTTTTTTATCCTACTATAACTTGTCTCTCGCACCACCCAAGTTCCAAGAAATCCAGAAAATAGTATTCTTTTAACAATATAATGTTTATTAATGTAACAAGTGTCAAACAAATCTTATTCATTTGAGAAATTAATTTCTTCCCTCACACTATAAAAATCATTAAAAATACTCAAGCTTTACTCCACTGACACAATGATGTTACTCCTTAATAACAATGACACAAAGGCAACACGTGCAAAATGTATAACTAGCAAATGGATTATATCTTACCTAGCTTACATTAACTCAAGACAGTTTCAAAGATGTTCTTAAGCTTATTAACTATGGCCCACTTAATACCATAGTAGCATAACATTTACGAAAAAATACATTGTGTACATTTTATGCTTTTTCACACAGTATAGGACAACTCATGGGGGTTTTGTCCATTTTGTCTTTTTTTGTACATGTAAAACTCGGGTACACAAATTGTGGAAGACACATCTGAGATTGTGCAGAATCTCAGATGGAGAAACCAAAGCAACAGCTGCCCTTTTCTCCCTGCTTCTGTCGGAGCTTCCAGTTGTGCATCACAGCTTTACACCTTAACTTCAGGATGAAGAAATCATTTCAAAAGATGTCTCAGCTGGTCTTGGAGGTCAGATGAATATTCTATGCTATGATAAAAAAATACAATAAAATGAATTACCTTAGAATCTGTCAGAGTATTCAAACTCAAGATGTCAGTGCAACCAATACAGAAATAAATACATAACAATTAAGTTCTACACAGCTATCTGCACATAAATAATAACCCAGACTTGGCTTTACCTGCTGCTCTGGCAGATACAATTCCCTAACTAGAATTGAGAACAGTTATGTTCTTTTCTGTAACACTGAGTTTATCTAAATTGGGAAGAGGGGTACAGCATTAATAAGGTAAGGCTAGATCTGAGTTTTTGCAGAGGGTGGGTGTTTGAAGGCAGGATTTGCAAGACATCTAGATTTCCCACACTCTTCGGATGAGTGCCCAGATTGGGGGTAAGAATGGGATCACATTAAAAAGGGCTTGGTTATGGAGATTGCTGACTGAAGTCAATAGTGCAGAGTTCAGCAGGGTCAGGATGTTCATCAGTTGGAAGATAGTATTAGATGCTTGAGGCGATGCCAACACAGGAGGAACCTACTTGGGAAAACAAAGTCACTATCTGCTACATCAAAATTGGATAGTATATTTGAGATGCATGCTGAGGTTATGATGACTGCACTGAAGTTGAGGCATTTCTCATATACTCCCCTGCCACAAAACCACTGGCATTAAGACTGTGGCGGAGCACCACAAGGAGTTTGATGCTGAGATTAAGGATGTGGAGTCAGGTCTCTGGGTAAACTTCCTGGAGGAGATTTCAGAAGTATCAAAGTCTTATGCCAGTCTCTATTCTTTAGAACCTGATCTGTTGGTGGAGAGGCCAATCCTTCAGTTTTTCTCAGGGATTAACTTGCCTCAGCTGATCCCATGCAGACCCAACAATCGATGGTACCAATTACAAGCAAAGAACTGTTATAGATTCTGTGCAAAGTTAAATGAGGTAAAACACCTTATTTGGGCTTCATACAGCTTGAGTTATATGAATATGTAGGGGACGCCTTTGTTACTCATTTTCTTCATCTTGCTAACAAAATGCTAGTCTGTAGGCGGTTCCTTACCAGCTGAAAGGAGGCGTTTATCTTGGTAATACCAAAGACAGTTACAGCTCCCCTTGTAGACCTATTTCAGTTCTAAATTCTGTCTACAAGCTGTCTTTGTTGGTTTTGTCCCATATAGTTTTGCAGTAGCTTCCCACCATAATGCCTGCACATCAATCTGGGTTTGCCAAAGGGAAACACATGTTTAACAATGTTTTAAAGACACTTCTGCTTTTTGAAGATATCGGTATTTAAGGGTGCCCACATTTGGTACTCCACTTTGATGCCAAGAAGGCTTCTGACAGACAGAGTAGACTGGACATTTTTATTCCAGGCACTGGAAGATTTTGGGTTTCTAGCAGAGTTGAGGAAGGGTGATCATGATTAAGACCAGTAGCTGCATGTTTGCCCCTTTGCAGATTAGAAGTGGTGCTTGCCAAGGTTGCCCTTTTGCTCCTGCTGCATATATAGTATGTCAGTGGAGCCTTAGTACTCAAACTTAGGACCTTAAAGGATTTTGGGTATAGATTAGGTGGTCCTCTGTATATGGTAGCCCTGTATCCTGATGATTAATTTATTCTGGGGAATTAACCATGCATCTTAACTATACTGAAGAATATCCAAAATTAAGGTGATTTGCCTAGATTTAAGGTGAAAGGAAAACAAGACCTTTGCCATTATTTGAATTGTAGAGTTCTGGAAGCTTTGAAAGATCACTTACCTTATCTCTGGGGACACAAGTGTTTTAAGTATTTGGGTGTTGCAGTAGTACATGATCTGACATATACCACCCATTTAGCTTATTTGTGCATGTCAGAGCTTTCTAAAGGTTTTATTAGACAACGTAGGGATCTTTACTTAATTTTGAACAAAGGATACAGGCTACAAATGTGTTTATTCTTTCACAGGTCATTTTCTCATCCTAGTCATTACCCATCTTTGGAATGTCAGATGTACTTCAAACAACTCATTCTGCTCTTTTGAGAATATGTATGGAATAAAAGTCTGCATCAGGTAGCTTGGTATCTTTTCACACTCCCCAGGACAAAGGCAGAGATGAGTATCCAGGATCTAGAATTATATAATCTGGTGTCGGTAGTCAGATGTTTTTATGGCTTGAGCAGGGCTGAGTATCATGCTGGCTAAAGGATGATGTTCTTCAGTAGACGGAGGGACTGCTGTGTTTAATTGCTTGATCACACAAAGGAAATTTTGCAGGCCCATGCAAGATCTGAAAATATGTTGTAGAAATAGTAAAACGTTTTACTGCTAAATACAAACTGTATATTCTTGGGAGAAGGAGGTTCTCCCAGTTAAAGAATGGCTTGCATGGGACTCAAGACCTAGGGATTTGATTGCAAGGCTAAGGGCAGCCCCTCTTTAAAGTAATGAGAACAACTGAGAGGATGATGTGAATTTAAAGACAGTCAGTCTTTCAATGCAGAATTTTCACTGCAGTCTGTAAATAAGAAACTGTATGAAAATCTAGCATTGTCATTAAAGAATTTTAAACCTTTTATTGTTCCTATTCAAAGTTAGCCAGTTAATTGATTGAGGGCATGCTAGATGATGGAAGCTGATGGGGGTATGCTTAGACTAGGAAGATAGTAAGCAGGACAAATAAAGCCATAAAAGAGGAGACATTTCAATAACTTAGTAAAAATAGATCTGTTTAAACTAGGTGCATCAATGATGTGCCATTTCTTGTGGGGTAAATTTAAGGGTACTTGCGTATTATCGCAATCAGATTCTGAGCGACACACACTGCAGTTGTGCTTACGCTGCTGACATTTACTGGCTTTATTATGTCGTTAAAACATTTAATACTGACCGAGGAAAGTGCTATTTTAACATTCTTCTGGCATCTTGTTTAAATACACCCTGCACTCTCTTAAGGTTACACACATTTCATAGCCTTGCCATTGCTTTTCCGTTTGTAGCAGTCTGTAGGTGACCCGTACTTGAAGTTGGATGCCGCATAATCCTACTTAGACTTGTTACACTGTGAGCATGAGGTGTGTGTAATGGTCGGTAGTACTCTATTTGCTTTCTTTTGCCTTCATACTTTGTGGAGGTCATCATAAATTTGAGGGGTGATGGTGCGTTTAGGCAGTTATTCTGCTGTGCCTTGCTTGTATCACTATAAAATGTTAACACTGAAAACAATTTCCCAATGGTGCACAATGACCTGACATGGATTGGGGTTGCGGGGCTCCATTCTGATAACAAAATGAACGGAGAAAAAAGTACATTAAATGTATTTTGTATAAGTCACTGACAATTGCTGTCAGCATGGTAGAACAGATAAACTCGTTCCGCGGTAACATTATGAATTACAGCAGGTCCGAAATCTGGTTGCGATAATACACAAGTACCAATTTAAGTTTGCCATAAGCAGTCAAGTGTGACCATTTATTGAGTAGTAAACATTTACTTCATCCATTTCCCAGAGCTTAGCTTTGGGTGGGTGAGTGCTTATTGTTTATTGTCACCTCTAAGCAGAGACTTATGTTTTTTATTTTCTCAAATCAGGTAAACTGTATTGATCTTTATACATATATTTTTACTGGCAAGTTTAGTTGTTTACAATTGCTTATACTTGGATTGCAAAATTCTTGGAATTCATCACATTTTTCCAGATTTTTTATGGTTCTATATTTGATTTATTTCAGACTTAGCACTTTACTAAACATTGAAGCTGTCTTGAGTCCAAATTTCAGTTTGCCATTCTACCAGCAGCTTTTTTGCACCTCCTACACAATCAAATTGTCATTGGTATTAGCAGAGTCCTACAAAAAGCAGTTTGGGTGCAAAAAAAAAATTGAGCTTTCTTGCTGCCAAAACGCTTTGCCTCTATGAGCTTTGTAGAACTGATGGTCAGCTTAGTGATCCTTTAAAGGCTAGGCAGATAAGCTTCCTTCAGGAAGAACATTTCATTGCTTCACTTTCTGTGATTTTTTTTCTGTAAAAGTATTACTTTTATGCTAGGAAATTTTCTTTTATTGGACTGTCATTTTGCTGAAGTAATTTTTACTTTATGTTGTGCTTGTTTGGACATACTGTGCAAAAGTGTATTGTTGTCATTAGATTTTACCTCTTAACGTAGAATTTGTGTTGGGGGTTGGATTTGATGCTTTTTGTGATTGACAAGACAGTTTTTACCACAGAACCTAAAATTTCCTGTCCTAAGGTTTACCAACTCACCCAGGCACTGCTACTCGCTTCTGAGGTCTCTTTCTTGGCTTGAAATTGGAACAGTTGAAGCTGTCCATGCACCGACTGCTTTCCCACTAGTTAAACTGTTTTAAATCCCATATTTGCACAGTGTTGGGGAAATAGCAGTTTCCAAGAGAATCAAGTTTTCCCAACATACAAGGTTGCAATATTTGAGTTAAAATGTTTACTAGGAAGAGGTACAGGAATACAGGAGAGCTGAACCTTCATAAATATGTATACTGCATGGACTTTGATGTAATATTACATCAATGTATTTCCCTTTTTCCTTGGTTAGGGTGTTGCATTTTGTAGCTCAGCTAAAACTGCTGCCTTTTATTGGATACTCATCTCTGCCTTTGTCCTGGGGAGTGTGAAAAGATACCAAGCTACCTGGTGCAGACTTTTATTCCATACATATTCTCAAAAGAGCAGAATGAGTTTGTTGAAATAAATCTGACATTCCAAAGATGGGTAATGACTAGGATGAGAAAATGACCTGTGAAAGAATAAACACATTTGTAACCTGTATCCTTTGTTCAAAATTAAGTAAAATATCTCTACGTTGTCTAATAAAACCTTTAGAAAGCTCTGACATGCACAAATAAGCTAAATGGGTGGTATATGTCAGATCATGTACTACTGCAACACCCAAATACTTAAAACACTTGTGTCCCCAGAGATAAGGCAAGTGATCTTTCAGAGCTTCCAGACCTCTACAATTCAAATAATGGCAAAGGTCTTGTTTTCCTTTCACCTTAAATCTAGGCAAATCACCTTAATTTTGGACATTCTTCAGTATAGGTAAGATGCATGGTTAATTCCACAGAATAAATTAAGATATCATCAGGATACAGGGCTACCATATACAGAGGACCACCTAATCTATATCCAAAATCCTTTAAGGTCCTAAGTTTGAGTACTAAGGCTCCACTGACATACTATAAATGCAGCAGGAGCAAAAGGGCAACCTTGGCAAGCACCACTTCTAATCTGCAAAGGGGCAAACATGCAGCTACTGGTCTTAATCATGGCCACCCTTCCTCAACTCTGCTAGAAACCCAAAATCTTCCAGTGTCAGAAGCCTTCTTGGCATCAAAATGGAGTACCAAATGTGGGCACCCTTAAATACCGATATCTTTAAAAAGCAGCAGTGTCTTCAAAACATTGTTAAACATGTCTCCCTTTGACAAACCCAGACTGATGTGCAGGCATTATGGTGGGAAGCCACTGATAAACTATATGGGACATAATCAACAAAGACAGCTTGCAGAAAGAATTTAGAACTGAAATAGGTCTACAAGGGGAGCTGTAACTGTCTTTGGTATTACCAAGATAAACGCCTCCTTCCAGCTGGCAAGGATCTGCCTACAGACTAGCATTTTGTTAGCAAGATGAAGAAAATAAGTAACAAAGGCGTTCCCTACATATTCATATAACTCAAGCTGTATGAAGTCCAACTAAGGTGTTTTACCTCATTTAACTTTGCACAGAATCTATAACCGTTATTTGCTTGTAATTGGCACCATCGATTGCTGGGTCTGCATGGGGATCAGCTGAGGCAAGTTAATTCCTGAGAAAAACTGAAGGATTGGCCTCTCCACCAACAGATCAGGTTCTAAAGAATAGAGACTGGCATAAGACTTTGATACTTCTGAAATCTCTTCCAGGAAGTTTACCCAGAGACCTGACACCCCATCCTTAATCTCAGCAATCAAACTCCCTGTGATTCTCCGCCACAGTCTTAATGCCAGTGGTTTTGTGACAGGAGAGTATATGAGAAATGCCTCAACTTCAGTGCAGTCATCATAACCTCAGCATGCATCTCATATATACTATCCAATTTTGATGTAGCAAATAGTGACTTTGTTTTCCCAAGTAGGTTCCCCCTGTGTTGGCACCACCTCAAGCATCTAATACTATCTTCCAACTGATGAACTTCCTGATCCTGCTGAACTCTGCACTAATGACGTCAGTCAGCAATCTCCATAACCAAGCCCTTTTAAATGTGATCACAATCTTACCCCCAATCTGGGCACTCATCTGAAGAGTGTGGGAAATCTAGATATGTCTCGCAAATCCTACCTTCAAACACCCACCCTCTGCAAAAACTCAGATCTAGCCTTACCTTATTAATGCTGTACCCCTCTTCCCAATTTAGATAAACTCAGTGTTACAGAAGAACATAACTGTTATCAATTCTAGTTAGGGAACTGTATCTGCCAGAGCAGCAGGTAAAGCCAAGTCTGAGTTAAACACACCTTCCATGTCCACAAACCTCATTACCTAAAATATCTCTAAAAGGGGAACAGCCTCAGTTTGTGGCCCAGAGCAGACCTCATCAGTGCTTAAAACCATATTCTGTCCTGTCCCCCGTCCCCCAAACAGCTGCACAGTTTCTAAAAGCAACAGAGTCTCTGCAGAACACCCTCACTTCAGCCACGGACATGCCTGTTGGAATAGAAACACCAATAACTGTAATTTTATAGGATCCCTTCCATCCTTTACAAGCTATATATCTTCACTTTTTATTAGATAGTTTATATAATGGGTTCTAATGGCGCCTCACTTCTAACAGTTTAGCCATGCCCCTTTCTTACCTTATAAAATGAAAAAGCAATGACAGAAAACCCCTAACCCCAGAAGTTTCAGATGTCCCCTTTCAGACAGATGAGATTCTTGAAGCATAAAAATATCCAGCCCCTGTCCGCTAATATACAAGAAACATTTAGCACCCTACACAGATGAATTAAAAAAAATTAATATCACAAAGATGGAATGCGGAAAAGAAGATTAGTAAAGCAGAAGTTAAAGAAATAGAAACTGAAGTTATGGAGTGTCTGCGAAGTGAAGGATTTAATGTAGAAAGTCTAACACAGACTACATCACAGCATGATGGCGTGAGTCCCCAAAGTAAAAAGACGCAGGAAGATCAGAAGACATTTGAAGAAGAAATATGCACATGGGAAAGAAAGAGAGATTTAATATGGTGAAATATTTATGCAAAGGAGAAAGCAAAACTAACCACTATGAAAAGAGCAGCACCAAAGATATTTGAAGAGAAATACAGGCAAAGGAGTCCTGATATGGAAAACTTTACAATAAAAAAATAAGAAGACAAAGAGGAAAAGCAGAAAAGGAGATCAGTAATGGAGAATTATAAAACAAAAAATAGAAATTGAGGTTATGGAGCACCTGCAAAGTGAAGGCTTCAGAAAATCTAATGCAGAAAGCACCACAACAGGATAGGATAGAGCAATGGATATCCAAATTAAGGAGAAACCAGTAGAACAGGAAGCAATTGGTTAGGTGCCATATAAAGATTATTTTGGAGCCTTCCACTGGAAACCAGTATAAATGTTCACTTAAAGCTAGCTAGACAGCAAGGGAAGGAACAGGAGACTGGAAACTCTGATGCAGTCAAATGTTGAGGAGTGATAAGCCAGTGAGTTCCCTTATGACAGCAACAGATGGCACAGAATGAAATTGGAGAGACAGTGCCACAGGAAGATGCTATAGAATGCCCACAGGAAGTGGAAAACAAAGGCTGTATCCTCAGTCTAGAAGAAAATGAACTAAGGGAAGAGTTGCTTGATTTAATGGACACAGATAGATATATTAAAATCAATGAAAGAAATAGACTGCAGTAGGTCAATAAAACCTCAGAAGTCTGATAAAACAAATGAACACAGTAATTAGGACTGTCCATAGAGAATTATGCGATATAACAGAAATAAACAGGATACGTTACTGTGCAGCTAAATTAATAATCAATAAAGTTTTACCACAACAGCAAAGGGTAGTGAGGCAAAGGAAGGGGAGAAATCAAAAACCATCATGGAAGTATCGAACAGAGAAAAATATAAAGCAATTAAGACAAGAAGTGTCACTGCTAGAAGACTATAGAAGAGTGAATAAATCAACAAAAATACTAACAAAGATAGACAGTGCACAGTATTAGAAAAGACCAGGATCTATCATGCACGATCGCAAATAAATTAAAAATTTCAGCACAGGCAGTAAAACTTAGACGATACCCAAATAAATATAAAGGAAAAGTACAAAAAAGGCAATTGAGTGATGACCCAAAAATGTTTTATAGAGAATTAGGAAACAAGATAAAATTAATTGAAAGACCGCCAAAAAAGAAGAAAATAGATGCATTTTGGAGAAGTATCTATGAAGATCCTGTGGAACACAACAAAGATACTAAACGGATAAAATAAGTAAAAGAAAGAATAAGAAATTTAAAGATACAGGATATGAAATGGCTGAATTAACAGCCAGAGAGATTGAAACAAAGTTAAGAAAAGCCTCTAATTGGAAAACCCCAGTCCCAGATGCAGTGCCTAAGTTTTGGTTAAAAGTATTAATATCTCTGCATGAAGACCTAGCCATGAGCAAGAACTATTTATGTGTACACCCCAAACAGACACCAATTTGGCTAACAGGTAAAACAATGATCCTACTTAAGAGTGAACCTGCAAGCTACGCCAAAAATTATAGACCAATAACTTGCCTTCCGACGACATATAAACTATACACGGGAATTGATGCTGAAAGAGTTTATAGTCATTTTGAAGAAAACTTGGCAGTAGAACAAAAAGGCAATAAAAGAAAGTCACATGGAAGAAAGGATAATTTGTTGTTAAAGTCATAGTAGAGAACTGTAAAAAGGGGAAGAATCTAAGTATGACATGGATTGACTACAAAAAAGCACTTCATAGTACCCCACATTCATGGATAAAGAGTGCTTAAAAATGTATAAGATACACCCTACACTTATCGACTACGTTACAGTGACCATGAAACAATGGCAGACCACTTTGCAATTAAACCATGATAAAAGGACAAATTACTACCCAAGGATAAAAATTCAAAGGGGGATATTCCAGGGTGACTCTCTGTCACCGTTGTTGTTCTGCCTTGCCATTAAGCTGTCTACTTAACAGCTTAGGCCATGGCTATAATTTAGCTCCTAGAAAATAAAGTCTAAAGGCTTATCTTCTATTTGTCGATGATTTAAAACTGTATATCTCATCAGATGAGGAACTGAAAGCACAGCTGCAGGTTGTTAAAACTTTTTCAGATTATATTAGAATGTCATTTGGTCTTGATAAATGTGCAAAAGCAACCTTTAAAGCAGGAAAACTGCAGCACCAGGAAAACATCAGTTTGGGACAAGAATGTGATATAAAAGAACTTGAGCAAGAGGGAGTGTATAAATATTTGGGAATTGATGAAGGATCAGCAATAAAACAAAGAAATGCGAATAAAACTTAGTAAGGAATACTTCAGATTACTTAAATTAATCCAGAAAACAGCACTGACATCTAGGAACAAAAATCCAAGCTATAAACCAATTTGCTCTTCCTGTCCTAACTTAAAAGTTTTGGAGTGAATGACTGGCCCCAAAACTTGTTGGATAAGTTAGATATTAAAACAAGAAGGATGCTTCATGCTCACCAAATGATCTATAAAAATTAGTGCATACCAAGATTATATATTCCCCATTCCAAAAGAGGGATGAGTCTCCTTGAAATTGATTATATGTACAGATCTGTATGCCCAGGTGAGAGCTGCTCTCTCTAAAGCAAAAAACACAGCATCAATGGGACTGGACGGTGTCCCTGGCTGTGTGCTACACGAACTCAATGAGGAACTAAACCCACACAAAAGGCTGCTGTTTAATCTTAGCCTTACTACAGGATACGTACCCAAAGAATGGCGTACGGCAACTGTGGTCCCACTCCACAAAGGCGGTGCTTCTACAGACCCTGGAAATTACCGCCCCATAAGTTTGACGAGCCTTGTCTGCAAAGCTATGGAGAGGATCATAATGGAACTCATAAATAAAGACATTGGGGACCTACAGACACTGGATCCTACCCAATTTGGCTTTGTCAAGGGCAGATCCTGCCTCTTGAACTTGGTCAACTTTTTCGAAACAGTCACTAAGGCCATTGATGAGGGTAAGGCAGTTCACACAGCCTACCTTGACCTAGCAAAAGCGTTCGACACAATACCCCACTCGGGCATCATAGAAAAGCTCACCAGCTTAGATGTAAACCCAAATGTCACAAGATGGGTTGCAAATTGGCTCAAGGACAGAACACACAGGGTTAGAGTTGCTGGTGCCATGTCAGACTCTAAGCCAGTCACGAGCGGTGTCCTACAGGGCTCAGTCCTGGGCCCCCTCTTGTTCGGCATTTATTTTTCTGAAGTGCAGGCAAACATAGGGGGATTGTGGCTGACAAAATTTGCAGATGACTGCAAACTGGGCACCATAATTGACACTCCATCAGACACAGACATCCTCCAGAGAGGTCTCATAGAAATGGATAACTGGTGCCAGAGCCATGGCCTTAAGCTAAATGCCAAAAAATGTATAGTCATACCCTTTGGGAAAAACAAGGTAACCCCTAATTACCACATAGGTGGTAATCCATTAAACACGGAAGAAGTTATCAGGGACCTGAGGACCCAAGTTGACAGTAACCTCTCTTTTGACATTCACATTGCCAAAGTGGTTAGGAAGACCTTCTACATTGCCCACCTGATCATGAAGGGATTCATATCCAGATCAGGAGAGGTCATTGTACCCCTGTACTCTTCACTTATCAGACCAATGATTGAGTACAACGCCCCATTCGGAATGTACCTTACCCGACACCTGCAGCAGTTGGAAAGACCCCAAAAGTTCTTCACCAAAAGGATAAAGGGGCTCAAACATATGTCATACGCTGCCTGACTGAAGAAACTCCAGCTCTATTCAGTCGCATACCGTCTGCTCAGAGGTGATCTGTGCCTGACATACAAGGCCATGTCCAACCCGGAATTAATGGACATGCTCCACCTCAAAAAATCCAAATCCACCAGAGCCACGAGAGCAAGAGACTTAAACCTCAATACGGATATAAATAGGACGTGCTGGAGGGACAGATTCATCACCCAGAGACTCCTTACACTATGGAACAGAATCCCAATCCATGTGGAGGCAGAGCCCCTCACTGACTCTGTTCAAGAGAAATCTTGACGAGTGGATGGGAGATCGTAGGTTTACCCCGGGAATCATCTCTGTGTCACTGCTGGACAGAGGCACAGCAAACTAATGGGTATAGTATTTTCATCCTAAGGGGTGGTGAAAGCCACACACACTCTGGCTAGGCTTATAAATGCCCATAGGGCAGATAGCCTAGTATGAACCTATGAACCTATCTGCAATTGTGGGACTCCACACATATCTGCTGACCTCACAATACCCAAATGTAGTGAAAGTTTTGAAACATGACGAGAATAAATCTAGTTCTCTGGTCAACCTAGTAGAAGCATATCGCCATCAAGCAGGAATGGAAATCAAACCAGAAGGAGATAAAAATCAGGCAGCAACTGAATGTGCCAAAAAACAAAAAAAGAATATAAGGTGAAGTACCAGATAAAAAGGAAAGAAATGTGGAAAACACATAAATATAGTTGCAAGTATTGAAAACTTCTGGAAGAACGTCATGTAATCAGGAATGAACGCAGGAATGGTTAAGGAGAGGTGAATTCAAACAAAGAGATGAAAGGTTAACATTGGTGGCTCAAGATAGTGGGCTACGTACAAGCTTGCTTACAAAGTCCATTGAAAATGTGGGAGAAACAGATAACTGTAGGTTTTGTAAAACCGAATTGGAAACAGTTGCACACCTCATTGCTGGTTTTGACATACTAAAGCAGTAGGACTGGATACTGAAAGGCATAATAATGTGGCAAGACTGTTGCACTGGGGATTGTGCAAACATTATGGTACTGAAGTGGCTATAAAATACTGGAAACATGAGCCACAAAGCATCATAGAAAATGATGAAGTTTACATTACATGGGATCATCCATTATCAACAATTCAAAACATAGATGCTAGAATCCAGATATAGTAGTCCAAGAAAAGAAGACAAAAGTAGCAATGATCATTGAAATCGCCACACCCAGTGACTACAGTGTCCTGCTTACAGAGAGAAACAAAGTTATAAAATATCAGGATCTGCAAGCAGAAACGAGAGCTATGTGGAAGGAGGATACCCAGATAGTTCCAATAGTAGTAAGAGCAATGAGTCTTATAAAAAAAAAAGAGAGAGTCTACAAGCATATTTAGATACGCTACCAATATATGCAACTCCGTATGAACTGCAGGAGGAGTCATTACCGGGCACGTTGCAGGGGCTGCGAAGAGCACTATTGGCTGACATCAAAGAGTGAAACATTTCATGAACTTTAATCGTATTTTGACTTAGGAATGGGGTCCATTCCCCGTCATGGTATCAGAAACCCAAGAATTTGGAGAAATTAAAGAGAGGATTTAAGCCAGTAACATTCCTAGTTAAAATATTCTGCCTCATTCAGTAAATAGTAATGGACCAGTAATTCCAGCAAAGACCTCCCCCAACAGACCATTGAGGTTATTAGTCTTATTTATTTAATTTTTTTATTGGCATCTGTTTACCAGAAAACTTCGAATGAGTCATCCCTTTTTCACTGCAGGCTCAGAAAGAAGAGCTCCATTATACTGATATCATGGTCATCATTTGTATGGCTTCATCATTTACATTCAGCTACCATTCAGCTTCATTCATTAACAACAGTTCCATTAGGATATCATTTACAAAGAGTTTCCATTAAAAATAAACAGTTACATGGGGTGTGTGTCTATGTATTTATATTCATTTTTTTTAATACAGGGATGTTTATGCAGTACAATATCATCCATATGAATAGATAGTAACAAATATTCTTACATAAAATGTAACAATCAAGTCTTGTTCAAAATCTACAATACAGAACATACGATAAAGAGTTAATGCAGCCCAAATAAAGGAAGCAGGGGGGGGGGCACAAGGAAGATAAAGGAGATGAGATGACAGAGGAGAGTATATAGTTTAATAAATTTGTAAAAATTATGCCCTTTTCCTTCTCATGACTGTGCATTAATCATCATCACACATCACCAGTGAGGTGTCCAGTTTAAAGGAGAATCGTAACCACAGATTGAAAAAACATGTTTATTTTATCAAGTTTTGATGTTCCTACATTTTAACACTACTTTTGGATTTTATATACTTTTCTTTATATTTTTAAATAATCTTAATTTTTTTTTCAGTCTACCTCTAGGTATCTCACATTGCAGTGTTTGGCTTTAAAATACTGCGTCACAGCCCCCAAGCTCTTGTCAATGCATTGACTTTACATGTGTTTTCAGATACACCCTGCTTTCTTTGAGTCAGTCAGGTTTAATTACCATTTCTTACTTTTCAATGACTACTTAAAAGACAAACTGGGATAACCACACATAACAGTACTCTCAGTGCCTGTTACGTCTTTTTCTTTCTAAAGTGGCCAATTTCCATTATTTTGTTATGTCTGAGTTGTAATCCTTTAACTCATCCCCCTCCCCATAAACACCTCCCTTTAGTATCTGTCAAAGTGGCAATTTGAGCTGTTTGCCACTGTGATTGATAGCTCACAGCAGGAAACAAAGTTTATGTGCTGAGAATACTGTTCTTTGTGATTATTCCTGTTTGTCTTTAAGTAGTTATTGAAAAGCAAGAAATGTAGTTATTGCTGCATGATCTGAAATAGTTACTGGATGTATATCAAAACTTTTTATTAAATGTACATGTTCCTGTGAAATACAATTTCTGTCTAGCCCAGTCTAGTTTTTATACCTTGGGGAATAATATGTAAAATTCTCTCCTAAAACTCGTAGTACTGAATTCACATCTTCCATACCAAATGTTTTCATACTTTCTTCAAAAACTTACCCTCTTTTGTTATATTTTCCCTTCTAGGTCCCCACATACATCCTTAATTTCCAGGCCCACCTTTAAGTAACATTCCCCGTTAAAAGCTGATTATTCCTCTCAGAATTTTCTTAAGCTCCATATTATCAGTATTAGGTGGAATGTAAATACATGTCAGCGTAATCCTTCTCCCTTGCCAGTAGCCCCTTAGTACTACAAATCTACCATTATTATCTTTTTTACCTTTTCTATCACTACTGGTACTCTTCTTGCAAATATAAGTATGCCCCTTTTCCTCTGTCCCAGACATTCTGCTGAATAACCATCCTGAAATCCTCTGCATCAAATTTACATGCTCCATTCTTTCCAAATGTGTCTCCTGTTGCACAGCTATTTGCACTCTGCATTTTTAATATAGTTCATTACTCTTTTTGTATATATCTGTGAGACCATTCACATTTAAAGATAATATGGAAAATGTTGTCATTATAAGATAAGATGTTATTCTCACCTGTTATACAAAACAGCTGTTTTTAAATGTCTAGTTTCAGGTTTTGTTTTGCACGCATACACTGTTTGGCAGGTTGATCTTTAACACACTTATTTCTTGTCCTACTCATTTGAACCTATGTCAAATGGTAGAAAATGTTTTGTTTTAATGAAAACCCTCAAAAAAATACATACACCCAGAACACCCTAAGAACCCACTAACTTACTACTAACACACAAAACATCTTTAAATAAAGAAGTTGAATCCTTCTAATAGGGGCAACTGTCCCAGATGGACAGCCACACTTACAGGCTTGAAGTAACCTATAATGAAGCTCATCTATGTTAAGATGCATAGTACAGCCTGTACTTCTACTTCCACTAAGTGCCATCTGCTTTATATAATCTTCATTCCTCTCCCAGATGTACAACACAAATTGAATATTTTCAGAAACCATCATCTCCTAGCCACTAAAAAAAGAAGTACTCCGTTTTTATTCCCCTCTTATCAGACTGCCTTCACAGTAAAATGAGAACCAAATACACAGTTGCCTTCCACTGCAAGTTTCTTTTGTCGAATCGTAAACATTTATTTGCTAGAGAAAAATGTCATTATAGTCAGTGATCTTTTATTTACTTGCATTCTCCTTAAACTTGTTATTAAATCAAGCCAAGGGCCTTAATCCAGTCATTCCCCTATGCAAAAGTAAGATAAAGTGTATCAAACTGTATTTATATCATGCTCTTTTGTCCAGGGTTTCTTCTCTTTTTACATTGCAGAACCTGTACCTCTTAAAGCTAAAGAAAGAAATAAGGTACCTGTTTACTTTACTATCCCTATTACACACAAAAATAATTGGAAAAGCTTTACTTTATAGCATGCAGTATTACATCACAGTTTTATAAAAACACTGCCAAGAACAAAATTTGTTTTATTTACAGTTACTTCTTTCCTTCCTCTTTACCTCTTCTCAATGTTCTTCCAAACATTAAATGACAAAGTAGGGCATATGCTTTGGAGTCCCCTACAAGTTTAACAAAGCAAAAAAAAAAGCCTAGTATTTCTAAGTTTTCTTGTTCCATCATATTTCCCAAATGTAACTGATGCTTTGTAATCCCACAGTTATTCATTGATCTCAGAGTTGCTGATTTTCTTCCTGTTGATCTCCATCTCTCACATCCAGTGTCTGTTTCATTACCAGCATACTCCTGGTTCTTCTAGTCAACTCCTGTGTTTTTTCATGTCTCTTAAGCATTTTCCTTTGGAACATTGTAAAATGTTTCATTGTGATAGTCTATGAGCTTTAGTATCAGACAAATAAGGAGCAGAATGGGGCAGAAACCCCTTCTGTTTGATAGCTTTCTTTCCAATGGAAAATCTTTTGTATTTCATCATTAGCATGTTCGCATCAAAAAATTACTTTGACCCTCTAGGAAAAAATATTCTGAAGATAAATGAATACAGCAGCTTGAATCGCACACCTGCTTCCCCACATTCCCTGAATGCCGGAATACAATTAACTCCTCTTCTGCCTGGTGTACAGTGAGCAGTCATTTTACACAAGCACTCTACTGTCTCCAACTTTTTGCACTTAAGTCCTCCTGCCAAAGATTTGTCAGAATCAGTTCCTTCTGCTGATAGGACTGAATCTTTACCATTAAAGGTCTTGGCTTTCTCATGGCCAGATTTTAAGCATATACACAATGTGCCTTTTCAAATTAACAACTCCTGCTATTGAATACCACTCCAGATGCTTATTTGTGCTTTCATAAATTTCATACAGTCTGTTCCTTCCAGTTTCTCTGGTACAGCAGAAAATCCCAGGTTTTACCTTCATGCTCTATCCTCTAATTCTACCATTTTTTGAAATACCTCTTCTTGAGCAGTCTCACTTTTCATTTCATCCTCTGTTTTTTAAAGTTTTATCAACTCATCTGAATATCTGTTTAATGCCTCTTCAATTTTTTCCAGCCTTTTGTTATTGAAGTTGATATACTCCATCAGTATTTCATTTATTTTAATCAGCTCAGAGTACATTTGATGTTTTCCCCTCTAGATTACTGAAAACCATGTCTTGCACCAAAGATGGAGCTTGAACTGCTTTCAGTTGTGAAATGTTGCAGGATTATTCCCAGCTATTCTTTTTTCTTCCCCTTTTCTAATTGGTTTTATTTAAGGTTCTCTGAATTTCTTCTTTCCTGGCATCCAGGCAGTGCACTTAGTAGTCAGTAACTGAAATTTATCAAAAAAAAAAAAGACAAATTCACTGGCTCTCTTTTCTAAGTTTCTGTTTTCATACTGGGAGAGCTGAAATTAAGCTGTTACTCAGTGTGCAGCCATCTTGGAAGTCAGCTATAATGACTCTTTACCTTAAACATCACTGAAAAGGCCTTTATGAAAATCAGCTCCCAAGGTCTGGGAGTTGCATCTATCTGCAACAACCATGAATTCCCAAAAAGCTCATATATTTGATATCATTCATTGCAAATACTGACAAGCCAGCAACACATCAACCTTCTCTTCAAATAACTTAAAACCAATGCACCAATTTATACCATTATAGATAAGTGACTGTAGACATGATCCTGGAATCTTAAAATGTTTGCTCTCAACGAGGCACACTTCTTGAGTTTTAGTACAACCTATGTTTTTTTTGCACACTGCTTGCATTTATATTAATTGCTACATTTACCTTACCTGCATTTATACTCGAAAGTCACGTACATATGTTGTTCTTTTCTGTATATACTGTGGTAGTCTGATAACACTGGAGCCAGAAGTAAACGAAATATATATTTTTTTAATTAGCTCATAATCTGCTCCATTCAAAGCTACACCATATTTGTTTTTTAAAACTTCAAAAAATATGAGATCACAGTCACACAGCATCTCTAGAACTTCCCATTCTAGGCAGCTAGACATATTCTGCTACACGAGAATCTTTCTCCAGGCATAAAGATCCAACCTATGATGAGACTCAATGACAGTCATCATTCCACAGGACGAGTCTCCCTTGAATCTCTAGCAATCCTGATACACAGGACAATTAGCTCAGACCCTTCCTTTATTCACAATGAAATTAACTGGTTTCATAATGACTCACTAACACAATTTGAAAAAATTTATCCTAGGTCGTGCACATAATTACCTGACTGCTCTTAAAGAAGCAGCAGTAGCATTATTTATATAATATTTACATCAACACTGCTGCAATGTTTTAAAGCCAAAATACTTATAAATGTAGATTTTTTTTTACAATATTCACATCACAAACAGCCCTCAATACCCCAAAATGCTACAATACATATAAAATATGTATGAGCACTCTGTAGGCCTCTGCCCTGGGCCATATGACCAGCTCTTCTACACATGAATAAAATAAAATAAAAACAAAACATATAGATGCTTTTCTATGAGAATAATTTAAGTTTTCCCAGAATACATTATTTTTACTGAAAGTTTTGAAAAAATTGCATCAAATAATTGAATAAAAATATGAACATAAACTTACTAAGTTGCTGTTTCATAGCAACAGATCAGGCCTTTTGGAATATTCTATGTAATAGGACGTGTTCAAAGTGAAGCATGAAGTACAAAATTGTAAACTTTGAAACAAGCAATATAACGTGTGCCTGCATTAAAGTAATTATTTACTTCACATTCAAATTTAAAGCAAACTATACAACTGTGAAGGAACCAGTCTTCTTGATATCAACATGCCAAGTGACCAAACTTCCAAAATGGAAAAAAAAAAAATAAAACAAATATGACAGAGATGAATTTTGCCTTATTACTACCCTCATAAGTCTATACATTTTCAACTCAGACAATGCATTAAAAATGAAAAAAGTATAGACAAGAAAACAAGATTCATCCTGCCATAAAACTGGTTAAATAGAAATTTGTCTACAATGAAAAGAAGCAAAAACCCTGGAGTTTCACAATGTCAAAAGCCTAAACATCTGTATGTACATGCACCTATATATATATATATGCATGAAAAATCAGTACAAAATCACTTCATCTAAAATCATTACATAAAAAACTTACTTTTTCTGAATTGCTTCCTGTCTGCAAAAAAAAAAAAAAAAGAAATGGAAAGTTTCAGTTAAATGTACACAACCAGGAAAAAATAAAACCACAAGCACCATACCTGTAAAAAGAGGCTGAATAATTATGTTTATACTCAGAATTAAAAAAAAAAAAAAAAAAAAAAAAAAAAAAGATGGAAACTCAGACAAAAACTTTTACAAGGTAGTGAAAAGTTGACTTAAAAAGAAAAGTGACTACATCATGGAAGATTACTGTGTAGTTTTCTAATGCTATTCCCAAGTATTAAGTAAGCATTTTTCTACCAAAGTCAGAATTTCTTGGGTGTTGTAGAGCAACTGTAAAAAAGCTATACATACTTTATTTTAGAGATGCTTACTCTCTCACACTCTCTCTCTCTCTCTATATATATATATATATATATAATATATATATATTTATTTTAATATATATATATATATATATATATATATATATATTTATATAAATATATTTATATATTTTATAAACATATACATATATATATATATATATATATATATATATATATATATATATATATACTATTCATATTTTATTTTAGAGATGCTTATATATATTGCAAATATACATACATATATACATTTTATATATGGATCCATTACAAATACTCAAAAGCTCTCCTTGCCAATACTCAACCAATAAGTAAATTACACTGACTGTGCATTTATTTATTTATTTTTGGCATGTCAGCACAAGACATTTCAGGCGCTGGCATTTAAATAGGGAGTGTAAAGACCCCTTTCTCTTTTTTGAGAAGCACCACTGAATCTTTTACAGCCACCTAAGCGAACAACTCAGGCAGATGGGGCCACAGGTTGATGTCTCATCCAAAGGACAGCACATTCAGTAGTGTAGAACTACAGTATCAGTAACAGAAAAATGAATCCAGTCACATGGTGTGGGAATATAATCCACATTTTTCTGATCTTCCAGCATGGAAGGTGAATGTGCTAGATGTTGCTATACCGCTGGATCCACAGATACAAATAATTTTGCAAGGAGTTAATGCTCATTTTCTTAATGTTCTTTATCAACGAAGTTAAACTTACTGCACTGTACATAAGTTTCTTGTTCACTGTTAATTACCACTACAAAATACAACTGTATTTGTCAGATGTATAGCTATATTATCTGGCACCCTGTGCATATTCTAGTAAAAAAATTACCAAAATCCAAGTTGACCCAGGTACAAAGCAGTCAGCGGTAAGATGCTAAAAATCCAAATTTACTGCAGCACAAAAAAAGCTTAGGAACAAAAACCGAAAACACTCTATTCAAGCTTTAAGAGCAAAGCTCTTCTCCACTCATATGACTGTAACTGTAGCAAGCAGCATGCCAAAACGCAACAAGTAACTTGCAACAAAATGAAACAAAAATTAGAAATAGAAAAAAAAGTTTACAAAAAAAAGTAAAACAAAAACAAAGTAAAAATGAGAAAAAAAACAAAAAAAACTAGAAAATAAACAAGCTAGTAAAAAAACAAACTAGAGAAAGACACAAAAATCTCAAAACAAAAACAAACACAAAAACAAAAAGAGCAAAAATTAAAACAAAGACAAAACAAAAGCACAAAAACAAAATACTACAATAAAAACAAAACAAAAAAATACAAAAGTAAAAAAACTATAAAAAAAAAATAAAATTAAAAAAAAAATCAAAGAAAAAACAAAAATGTAAAACAAAAACAACGTTAAAAAATAAAAAAAATAAAAATAAAAACAAAACTAAACACACAGACAAAATAAAAAAATAAAACAAATGAAAACAAAACAAACACAGAAAATAAAACAATGAAGAAACAACCCCCAAACAAGAAAAAAAAAACTCCTTTTGAATTTCTCCAATATCAATCCCAATAGAAATAAAGGTAAATCTTTTATCAGCACTCTTTCTAGACCTTTCTAGGCTTTTAACACTCTACCTCACCCTATGATAACATAATACTCAGACTAGATATTCTCATTCATGGTTTAGCAGCTATCCATCTTAGTTACCTTAGTCTGTACAATAAAAGTGCCTAACTCAATATTCATACTTCGTATATGCAAATGTCACCTAATACATCACAACTATGCATAGCTAACAATTATTCAAACCCTGTATATGTATTACTTAATAAGGTTCATCACTTTTATACATTACTATTTATATAAGTACATTAAGCAACAAAGTACCACTGGAAATTGCTTTGTATACTGCAATGTTTCTTATATTCTACATGGAGCTTTTCTTCTTGGTCCGCTGTTGAAAAAGAGGGCTCTTTCTTCAATCAGACTCTCCTACTAAACAAATGTAAATAAATAAAAACAATTGCAAAAAACTAAATCTAATCAAACTAATGCTAAGTAGTCATTTCATACCAATCAGTTATTTATTTATTTGCCATTTGTTAACCGGGTTATTCCAACTGAGCCCATTTTTAGTGGAGATCTGATACAGAATTAACTTAAGTATTACAATACTAGAAAATATATGTTAACAATACAGATAAACCAACATAACATATACATCCAGTGAAGAAATGTGTGGCTAAAAGCCGAAGTACAACATACAAAAGTAAGTATATGCAAATAAAGTTTACAACTCATACAAATAACATGTTCAAACTTATAAAATAAAGTGTACAACGTGAAAGAACAGAAACAATATCAGCATTTTTCAACCTTATAAACAGCAGTATCATGTAATTTTATGCTCCTCTGACCAGCTAAAATAGCATCTATTAAACAGCCTGCCTGGTAAACAAATGAAATAAAAAATAAAATTCACATGACCTACAAATACAGAAAAAAGATCAAGAGAGATTACTGCCTAAACTCGCTCATCACATTTCTTGTACATGTTTATCTCTGAAAGCTATCACTGTGATAAGACTTTGATTATGTCCTCTTCTACGGTGAGTGAAGTCAGCAAAAAACATCATTAAGTAGCAGAGGCATGCAAAAACAAATCTAAATGTCGGGTTACCACAGCATTCTTTTCTAGGATCCATTAAAGTTCATGTGATTGAAATGGCTGCTACTGTTGTCCGTACATCAACACTCTTTTGTGACAGCTCAAATAATAGTCAAAAATTATTACTTAGCAGATTAAACAGTCCTAAAGTAGCTGCCATGTTATGTAAACAGCAGTCACAATGGATAAAGATGGCAAACCATATACAACTTACTGGTACTGCAGATGTGTTGTTATAATAGACATTTTCCTCAAACTCTGAAAAAAGAACAAAGAGTAAAATCAAAACAAGCCACTTGTTCATCTTTGCAGTTTACTGAATAATGAAACAAAATTCACATAGATGAAATGTCATTTTTTTCTCTTTCAATTCATCTCTACAGTGGAGAGTTCAAAAAGTCATGTCATGTACTCTTTACAGTATCTGATATTAGATAGTGGCCCTTACATAAAATCAGTATTCTAGCACTTGTTTACATGGAAGTGTCTGGATTCAGTCAGAGCCTTCATCCTATCCCTGATTTATCTACTAACCTTTGTTGACTGGGTTAGCTTCATTAGGCTAGTAGCCTTTTTTTCAGGAGAGACCCTGATTCTTGACTATAGAACAGGTAATACTTCTATACACCTTTCCAGGTGTTTCTCACTCTTTAGCCATACTTAGCTTCCTAATAAATATTTACAAGTGAAAAGAAGAGGATATGACATTGGGCCCCAAACTTTTTAGTGAAACATGCCACGCTTGCAAAATTCCCAAAAAAGACAACAGGGTGGCAAGAAATCCTATGGATCTAGTGCAAGAAACACCTATGAAGAGCCAACTTTAAAGTATCACAGAAATTATGTCGCTTACAGCAGACAAAGTCACAAGCAGTAACAAAAGAAACACAGAAAACGGAGGAAAACACAAGACAAAATAACAACAGGACAACCCGGCCAAAGAAGTCACAGCTGTTGTATATAGTTTTTCATAGTTTCTAAATGCAGGGTCAAAAGAATATGCTGCACAGATTTTTTGTAACGGTAATCCTCTCAGAAATGACACTGATGTGACCACAGCCCACTTCAGACAGTCTTGACTGCCCCAGATAAAGGTGTACCATACTTTACATACCATACACATTTTAAACACTATCACCAGTGCCAAGTTATCAGAACCAGATAATGAAAAAAGAAAAAACGTGATGCTACAAGAACTCTTTTCCACTATTTTCTAATAAAAACTATAACTGCAAAGTAAAAAATACCTTTCTAAGTGTCATAACAGTGTCTTAGCAATTTTATCTGTAATGTTCTAATGAAATAATTCCTCTTAAGCAAACAATTAACAAGAAATTAATGCAGAAGTGAAATGGCATGCTATTCATAAGCATGCTGACTCTCATGTCACCCAGTCCATCCATGCATCCTCAACCACTTTTCCCATTTTGCACATGGGGTTGTCACTTCAAAAGTGACAATCATCTTGAGACAAGGTTTACACCACCGAGTGGCTAGCCCTGCCATGGTAGATCATCTTGAGACAAGGTTTACACCACAGGGTGGCTACCCTGCCATGGTAGGTCATCTGTACCACTCATTCGCACATGTACGGCCAATTTAGAGCATCCAATCCACCTACTGCATGTCTATGGAGTGCAGGAGGAAACCGGAGCACCCGGAGGAATCCCACGAGATCGCAGGGAGGACATGTAGATTCCATACAGAAGGAACCCTAGCTGAGAATCGAACCAGAGAACCTCTTGCTGTGAGGCGACAACTTCTCTCCCTATCATACGTTACTAAATGATGTTTTACTTATTTATTTAACATTGCTGATTAAGTAACTGAACTAGTCCAAAAAATATTTTCAGCCATGGCTTGAGCCAAGAGACAGTAACATTTCAAACATTTACCAACAGATTACCTTAAAAATTATATTTCAGATCAACACTTACATTCAAGATGTATTATAACCAACATTTACAGTTCAGGAACTATTGCAACCATGCTTTAACATGAATGTTATTTACACAAATCATTGCATTATACACAAGGATGCTATGAGTATTTACTTACATCAAAAGCATAGCCTAGGTAGGAAGAGGGGTTGGCTGTCCTGGGCTCAAGGCATTAGAGGATGCAATCAGCAGTTACTGATAACATGGCTTTGTGGTAGCAGCTTTAAGAAATTAATGCAGATACTGTATTTGCTATCAAGACCAAAGTGCTTTCTGTGTGGCAATGTAGATATAATCAAACTGTGCACACCTCTTGCTACAGATGTAACAAACAGTCTCAAGCATAAGACGTTTTTTTTTTGGTCCTCGACTCATAGAAAAGATCTTAGTTTATTTTTTGCTTCTCAACATAGAGTTGAGGGCACTAGACCAGGGAACTGCACCACATAAAGCTGGCTATGGCTCCAATTTATACTGGTTGCATGGCTCCAATTTATACTGGTTGCATAACTGTCTCATTATTAGTTAATCTACGGCCTGTCACTATATAAATTCAGCATAACATTTTCAATCAACATCTGCATTTAAATGGTGATAATTCATCATTTGGCAAGAGATCACTGAAGGAAACAGGTCCTCTTGCTCTCGCTTATCTTCAAGGAGAGAGTTATTTTTCTTACAACATAAAAAAAGGGGACCAGAAAATCATAAAACTCTGGGCAGTTTGAACAGCACACAATGCCCACATCAATCAGATGATTTTGTTGCCAACTGTCAGGTAATCAAAATAAAGAAGTTTTATATGAACACACGTACAAACAGAATATATATCTACAGGTACACCTCCCACACATACACACACACGTGTGTGTGTGTGTGTGTGTGTGTGTGTGTGTGTGTGTGTGTGTGTGTGTGTGTGTTTGTATATATATACACAGATATTTTTTTTAACTGGGAAAGCACACTGGACAATGTGTCCCTTTTGGGGGGTGAATCAGGAATACTGTCTGGTTAAGGGACTATCTCAGTTATACAACAGGAAAATGGAGATCAGAGGAATGAAACTCTGTACCACATACTACATAATGCAGTTTATTAACAGCTCACAGCTCAGAGCCTTAACCCTCAGCATTATAATTATATCTAGGTGTGTGTGTGTGTGTGTGTGTGTGTATAATCTGCATGTGTGTTTGTATACACACCCACATATATAAAACACACATTATACATTGAAATATATATTCATACACATGTTGTTGTGGTGTCTTTCGGCTTTTCCCGGTTAGGGGTCACCACAGCAGAACTCCGGTCCGCTAATGATTAGTAGTTGATTTTTACGTGCTGAGTTACCAGCCCTGACGCACAACCTTCAACGAAGGTACGCCCATTCATGCATGTCTCCACGCAGAAGACGCTCTAGCTGAGAATCAAACCGGACAACGTCTTACTGTGAGGCAACAACGCTACCGCAGCACCACCACCGTGAGTTATATATTCATACACATGTATATATTACATTTATAAAACTTGTACTCAAAAAAATACAGCAGCTCAAAATACAGAAAAATTAGAGCAAAAAAATCAACACCTAGACAAAACAAAATGTCAACTAACAAATAAAACTGTGTTTGTTTACAGGGAGGCAAGTCCCCCATGTGGAGTGCAATCTCAATACCTCCCAGATTTACAGATACCAACTCCATGGTCACACCAACTAAAAGAAGTGAGATTTTTCCCTGCAACTGGAGTCACTGCTGATACAAGTCAGAAAAACCACACCTGACAACAACTTCAACTCCAAAACAATACACAACTAATGTCCAGTACAACTGGGCCATACACAACCTACCTGATACTAGCCAGGTAGAAAGCATTATGTTCACATAAATATTCGACTATAAATACAGGTTATAAATTGTGCATTTGAAAAATATTACAGTCAGCAAAAAAAAATTCATCTGCACAGTCAACTTTGTACACTGCAAACATATACACACATACATGCATAAACATATATACAAATGTGTATGTGGTTATGTATAATCTACACATGTGGTTTTGTGGCTGTATAATGAATGGTTGACATATTAAATGATAGACACAAAAACATTGACCATACCTTAATGACAGTTCGTTATACAGACACCCAGTACATCGAAAAAGGAAACAATTTCCTTTTTTTTGTGTAATACCTAGAACCTTACCATGCATTTAGCTCAAATTTGTCTGAAGAGTGGCAGTGTTATGGAGCAAGTTTTTTAAAGTAAGCTGCATGGTTAGCATGCATTTCTGAGGTGGGCAGGGGATATCACCCTTTTCGTAGAACTACCACTACACAATACAGCTTAGCCACTCACCATTTGCACAGACAGGCAAATACACATGCATACTAAATCCATTCCTTTACCTAACCATTAGCCTAACCATAAAACACACACACTTGGCCACAGACTCCCAGCCCTAACACTTACCTTTGCTGACCAGCCCAGAAGTTGGCCAATAAAGCATTTCAACAAACAGTGCTTCACTCAAATAGATTACACTTCACTTACATGTAAAAAATTAGTATCAACACGTGAACTGTGGCTATTTTACACACACACACACACACACACACACACACACACACACACACACACACACAGTAAAAATTAGTATCAACAAGTGAACTGTGGCTATTTTATACACACATTACATACATATACACATATATAATATTTATATCACACATGTACATACACACAACCATATACAGTTGTATGTATATGTATATATAAAACGATATAAAATTCACACAAACACACCCACCCTACATGCACCACATATGTGTAACACAAGCATACTGTAACATACAAATATGCCTGCCACATGAAAAAAAATATGCGTGCAGACTAAAGAAATACTATTTATATATATGAATGAAATACCTGATGCTGCATATAACAATCTATGTCTTTACAATACATATTAAATGAGACTGCGTATTTCTTTTATTTCTTTGTGGTAAAATGTAAAACTGTATGAAACTGCACTTGCTACTCCTTTAAGAGGAATATCTAGGGAAAGAATGTAAATAGCTCCAGGTATAAACATGTCTATATTTTAAAGAAGTCAGGGAAGAGCACAAATTTTGCTTAATTTTTTTTCATTTTACAATTTATTAGCAGGTAAGTGATCTGGTCAAGTGACCCTTTTCAGTTAAAACTATAGAAATAAAACAAAATATACACGTATACAAAACATATGCAAAAGTTTAAAGTACATGCAATAAAAAAGCAATGATTCAATTAGCATAAAATAGTATAGTTAATACTAATAATTTAGTTTGAGAAGTTATAAGTAATAGATAAACGGAAGCTAGTATACAAATTGTCACAGTAAATACATTTTATAAGGAGATATTGTTTGATGATGTGCTATAAAGGTCCATATAAATCAGTTAGTTAAATACTTAGGACCCAAGAACACTATTAACCCATATCTCAGGAAAAAAGGCATTTTGATTCCTTATAAAGGAATTCTTTCAGAGAATTCTAAAAAAGTTTTAAGGGAATCATTATATTTTAGTTCAGTAGGGAATTGGTTCCTTCCAAAGGGCAGGGCCTATTTTGAAAAAGACTTTTCGCCAACTGCTTGTTTAAATCTTGTTCTAGTCTAGAGAGTATGAGGATATCATCTTGGCCATTTTTAAGTGAACAGTTTAAATCACCAAAGAGGAGTTCTCTTTTATGGGGTGGGCAACAACCCAGAAGAATTTTACATACAAGGGTTACAAACAGTAGAGTAGCTCTATTACTTATATTCCGGGTGGCTAGGAAAGTAATCCTACACATTTTTCATTCCATCTGCAGTTTTTAGCAATTATATGTTCACAGGGGTCTACTACAGTAAACTGACAGCTCACAAGACAGACAACGAGATCACCGACACCACAAGAACGAAAGTGCAAAAACACAAAAGTACAAAGCACAACCCCGACAGTTACCAAAACAAAAAAAAAGTTACTGTTCCAAAAAACACACAGACATACAACACAAGCAGACCAAAAACCTTATAAACCTACACTAAACCTTAAATACACAACTATCTATGCATTAACCTTAACTCAAACCCTAACCCTAAAGTCCGTCACTATCGCACACTTACACAGTCAAGCTCAAATGCAAGCACACGTTTCGAATGTCGGTGTTTTCGGTGTCAGGATTTCAACTTGTCAGGTATTTGCTTTGTCAGTCTTCTGGTGTCTGTCATCTCACTGTCATTGTTTTGGCTTGTCGGTTTACTGTAGTAAACCCGTTCAGAGTATATTTAGAAGCAGTAATGCGTACTCCAGTTTGGCCACAGCATATTTTTGGCTATCTTCTTGCAAGAGGAGATGGGAAATGTGACAACACAACACAAGTTGGTGGAAAACTTCAACGGTTATATTGTCAGTATGGGTGGGGATTTTAAGGAGAGGGTGCAAGTTAAGTTCTATTTATTTTTGCTCCTTACTATTTGGAATGATACTTCCACTTATGTCTTTAAACAGGATGTTACGTATGGAAGATGGTTTCTTTGCACTTGAAAATATTACGATAGCTACAGAAACACTGACTAATAGTCTGTTTGCCTGAAGATATTTGTAAACAGCAGTAAATTCTGCTTGAAGTTTGGTTTGGAGTGACTGATAAGTACTGCTGGATTACAAACAGAATATCATCAACATTCATTGTATAAATATTGTGTTATGGAAGGCCTATAGTGAGGTTATTTATGAACAATTCGAACAGAAAAGGACCTAAAACTGAACCTTGGGGAACTCCGATGTTAAGTGTGGCACAGTGTGGTAGTTACCATTAGGGAAAATATGGAAGATTCTGTTTCTGTCTTTCAGATAATTTTAGAACTAAGTTATTGTACTGCCTCCAAAGTTAAGACTGCTCAATTTTAAGAAGGCTCAAAAGAAGCATGAAAGCCTGAGCCAGGCAAAGGTACACATACAACCAGGATGGCAGGAGAAGAGTCTGCCACAGATACCTCCAAGTCCTACCCCTATTTTGAGCTTTAAAATTGATTTGCTCTATAGTGCAATCAAAGAAAAAAAAGAAAAGGAAAGGTCATCCATCAGCTATTGGTACCGAACCTTTGTAGGAATCTTGTAATTAAATTAGCACATAGCCATGTACTAGGGGGTGGGATATTTGGGAATGGATGAAAACAAAAACATGATGTTGGTCAAATTCTACTGACCAAGCATACAAGGAAACTTGGCCTGGCATCTGAAAAGAAATTGAGAAATGTTCTGCAGGGTCCCTAGAATGCCAAAAAAGGCTCACTTCTGGTAACTTAGTCTAAAATTACTAATACATACTGAAATCCATTACTGGACTTTACCAGAGGTCAAACAGTATCCATGGCAGTTCTTTCAAAAGAAACTTCTGTTATGCCCATAACAGTCATATGAGCTTGCATGTACAGCAGGTTGAAATGTCGGTAATCCATTTTGTCAACAACTGTAGGATCTATTCTTTATTATCAACAGCTCAGTTCATCAATGTGTGCTATATTCAACATATGGACAACTATAGTACTACAGTGGTGTTTTCACTTTGGAGGTTGTTGTGCAACCATGAAGTTAGCATACATAAGTTAGAGGGTTTGGGGACAGAGCATCTACTTTAAGACATGGAGAGCTTCACCTGCTTCTCAAATAAAATGTTTTAACAGTATGGTATGTTTGTGTGCTTTAGTGTGGTATGTGAGAGGATGCTGAATGCAGTGTATCACCTGGAAAAGGAAATTACTTTCTTTTGTGACTGGATGAGATTCAGCAAGTGGTGGAGTCAACCAGTCATGTAGCCGATGTGTTGTGTTTCATAATGTGAATGTCATCTGGTTCAGCTGTTGACATATGTGAATATACTCACATATATGCATTCAATTCACTCTCTCGAATCGTCCGTTAATTGACATAGTATACTTCTTGGAAATTCACTGAAAAGCACTCTTTCTCAAATATTGGAGATGTTGCAAGGAGGAAGATAGAGTGTGTATGTGCGTGTTTATTCGGTAAGTGTGATTTTTAATGTCTATGCTTTCGGATACATTGAACTTTTCAGCATTGGGAGATGCATCTTCACGCATTTCCCATTCCCCTTCATTAATCTTATCCTTAACAGGTATTATAATTCAGTTTACTACCAAAGCAAATAACGTTCTACTTAGGAAGCATGCTTGTTTAACGACATACTTTATAGTAACCTTTAGTCCAAAATTTCCTTTCATTAAATGCATTAATCTCATATTTTCATAAACTTCATTGCATAACCATCTGATCTTTTCTCCCTAAAAAATATTTTTACACTATCCATATGTTCCTATGAGATACACTATTAAATACCTTAAGAATAAATTATCTTAACACCTTAGTATCTTTATTCGCGGTGGTGGTGCTGCGGTAGCGTTGTCACCTCACAGTAAGACACTGTCCGGTTCGATTCTCAGCTAGACCGTCTTCTGCGTGGAGACATGCATGAATGGACGTACCTTCGTTGAAGGTTGCGCATCAGGGCTGGTAACTCGGCACGTAAAAATCAACTACCAATCATTAGCGGACCGGAGTTCCGCTGTGGCGACCCCTAACCGGGAAAAGCCGAAAGACACAACAACAGCAACAACCTTAGTATCTTTATTAGATGTAACAACAGTACTTACTACTTTAAACTTACTAATAGTCCCTTATTTTCTCTTTTTATGCCACATACTTCTCTTTCAACAGAGATAGCAAAACTAATGTTAAATGCACTTGAATTTAACTTTCATTAGAACTTCATAATCAATAATTTTGGCATAACACTACTGGCCTCCAATTCTCATAAAATATTTATGGAAGAAGACCAGAAAGAAAATGTGTGTTTAAATATTCTGCCATCACATATTCCATTACTATACTATTCAATATATCTGACAAAGCACCCTTCTTTCCTTCTTCTTTTACATACATCATATCCAAATCATAGCTACTCAACATTTCTGAGACCCAATTTAGTCATTCTAGTGTACATTTCTTGCAAATACTTATGCTTTTCTTTTTTCTTCAGTGAAACTATTTCCCTCTTTCTGATAGTTTCATTTATTTCCATAGTCCTATTTATGTGTTTAGCAAAATGTGTAATATTCTCCCTTATTTTACCTTCTGTATCCCATTCTTTATCCATCAATGCAAACATAACAATGCAATGTTCCCTTCCTTCTTCATTTAACCATCATTTTGTCACCAGAAAAAATTTTATTTGTTAGTCCTAGCTAGTTATATACAATCTCTTTTTCATGCAGTCAGGCATGCACACAATTTTATATATCTACATCTCTATCTACATAAAATACCTTTCGCTTCTCCTTGCTTCTCCATTCCTGTCCTAAAATACATTTAAGGTATCAATTAACTTCCTCTAATCTAGCATCTCTATCATCTTCTTGGATGACTTCTTGCATCTCTTTCCAAACAATCCACCTTTCTCACCATTGCATAAAAATCTCTCATTCCACAGTACTCCAACAGCTCTTCCTCCCTTTTAAACTAATCATAATCCTTAATTTGATTTAATCTTCCCATGCCTTTTCCTGTCATGCTCATACTTCACTCACAATGACTTAAATGATCATTAAAGTCTACATGTACTGTTCTACTAGAAAATGTGCTTAACAACTTCTAAGAAAAAAATCCACTTCAAATATGTACCCTCCGGGGTCTATATTAGAACACTGAACTTTCAAAATTTCGAGTGTTCTAATATTGAACCCTATTAATCGAAAATTTAAAACATCTAACATACAGAACAGTGAATTTTTTCCTAGGGAAAAATGTTGCTGTTCCAAAACACATACACACAACACAAGCACACCAAACAAACAGCAATCCACACACATACACCTAAACTCTTACACCTAACCCTACACTAAACTATACATACACCACTAACTATCCACTTACCTTAACCCAAACCCTAACCCTAAGGTCAGTCACTATCGCACAGCCACCTCACCCGCACCCTAACCCTAACTCACCTACCCCGCCCTAACCCTCACATCCACACAATCGCACACTTACCGGACCTGCGCCCTAACCCTAAATTTGGTTTTCTGTTTCTTCGATATTTTCAGCGTTCGCTGAAAATGGGTCGATATTAGAACACTCGAAATTTTGAAAGTTTGGTGTTCTAATATAGACCCTACCCTTCCTATACTACAATTGCAAGCGTATAGAATAACAACCTTTAAAAGTCTCCATTTTGCAGTTA
Organism: Protopterus annectens; assembly: GCF_019279795.1. Classification (NCBI taxonomy): domain Eukaryota; kingdom Metazoa; phylum Chordata; order Ceratodontiformes; family Protopteridae; genus Protopterus; species Protopterus annectens. The sequence continues at coordinate 809,436,345 of NC_056748.1, read as the reverse complement.
TCCTCAAAATGTTTAACATCAGCACCTCTCTTAAATTTGCTTGCCTCTCAATTTAAAAATTCATGCATCCATATATCAATTAATAAAGAGTTTAAACTTTTCAAATATATGTTCAGCAGGCTTGGTTGGAGCATATAGTGCAATGAAAAAGTATATGCCCCCTTCTTGATTTCTTATTTTTTTGCATGTTTGTCACACTTAAATGTTTCAGATCATCAAACAATGTAAATATTAGACAAAGATAACCCAAGTAAACACAAAATGCAGTTTTTACGTGATGATTTTGTTTATTAAGGAAAAAAAAACTATCCAAACCTACATGGCCCTATGTGAAAAAGTAATTTCCCCCAAACCTAATAACTGGTTGTGCCACCCTTAGCAGCAATAACTGCAATCAAGCATTTGCAATAACTAGCAATGAGTCTTTCACATCACTGCTGATGAATTTTGGCCCACTCTTCTTTGCAGAATTGTTTTAATTCAGCCATATTGGAGGGTTTCCGAGCATGAACCGGCTTTTTAAGGTCTGAGCATGAACCACCTTTTTAAGGTCATGCCATAGCATCTCAATTGGATTCAAGTCCGGACTTTGACTCGGCCACTCTAAAGCCTTCATTTTGTTTTTTTAAGCCATTCAGAGGTGGACTTGCTGGTGTGTTTTGGATCATTGTCCTGCCCCAGAACCCAAGTGCGCTTTAGCTTGAGGTCACAAACTGATGGCCGAACACTCTCCTTCAAGATTTTTTGGTAGAGAGCAGAATTCATGGTTCCATCAATCACAGCAAGTTGTCCGGGTCCAGAAACAGCAAAGCAGTCCCAGACCATCACACTACCACCACCATATTTGACTGCTGGCATGATGTTCTTTTTCTGAAATGCTGTGTTACTTTTATGCCAGATGTAATGGGACGCACACCTTCCAAAAAGTTCAGCTTTTGTTTAGTCAGTCCACAGAATATTTTCCCAAAAGTCTTGGGGATCATCAAGATTTTTTTTGGCAAAAAAGTGAGATGAGCCTTTATGTTCTTTTTGGTCAGCAGTGTTTTTGTCTTGGAACTCTGCCATGCATGCCATTTTTGCCCAGTCTCTTTCTTATGGTTGAGTCATGAACACTGACCTTAACTGAGGCAAGTGAGGCCTGCAGTTCTTTAGATGCTGTTCTGGGTTCTTTTGTGACATCTTGGATGAGTCATCGCTGCGCTCTTGGGGTAATTTTTGTAGGCTGGCCACTCCTGGGAAGGTTCACCACTGTTCCATGTTCTCTCCATTTGTGGATAATGGCTCTCATCGTGGTTCACTGGAGTCCCAAAGCTTAAGAAATGGCTTTGTAACCTTTTCCAGACTGATAGATGTCAATTACTTTGTTTCTCATCTCTTCCGGAATTTCTTTAGATTGCAGCATGATGTCTTCCTTTTTGGGATCTTTTCGCCTACTTCACTTTGTCTGACAGGTTCTATTTAAGTGATCTCTTGATTCAGCAGTTCTGGCAGTAATCAGGTCTGGGTGTGGATAGTGAAATTGAACTCAGCTTTCCCAAAAATGTGATTAACCAGTTACTTCATGATTTAACAAGGGGGGCAATTGCTTTTTCACATACAGCCATGTAGGTTTGGACAGTTTTTTTTCCTTAATAAATAAAATCATCACTTAAAAACTGCATTTTGTGTTCATGTGGGTTTTGTCTAATATTTCACAAAAAGCACTGTGTAGAGGAGAAGCCAAGCACCGGACAGCTGAAGTTAAAATTCCAAATGTATTAGATGAACCAAACACAAACGTGAAACGCTAGCCCAACACAACGCGTTTTTCGTCAATACATCAGACTTCATCAGACAAAGAAAAATATTTTCAAACCACATATATATATTAACAGAAATTCAAATGATCCAATAAAAAAGCATCTCATAAATATATAATGTGAATTGTAAAATGCTTTCGTGATATACACATTATGAAATAAACGTAAAACCAAGTCAATATTAATATAATTAATATATTTCAATAAAGTAAAATAAAATATCTTCACAAGAGGATTTTTGAATACAGATCTACTGTAAAATATAAATAATTGTAACAGATGAATTCAAACCCATAAAGAAATAAGTATTTCAAACTACTCTATTATAGAAGTTATTGCAACACTCCCACCTAGTGACCAAAATGGAAATAACATGAATTGCAGGAATATCATTCCACATTAAACTAAATGTGACCATATTTTCATATAGTTAGTTGTGTATGTATTATATAAATTACATTTAAATATATTAAAATGTATTGAAAACGAATTAAAAATATTCTAAAAATATATATGTTAGAATATGCAAATTCTGTGGAGACGGAAAAAACACAATAAATAAAAACATTATATATATATATATATATATATATATATATATATATATATATATATGAAACAAGAGGTAAAAATACCTTAAAAATCTATTTGAATCTATTAAAATATCTATTGTTCATTATTACTGAATAATCGTGTATCTACAAAATATATAAATATATAAATAAATTCTATATCAAATGTATATAAAATATATTAATATGAAAATTAATATTGAAATTAATATCAGCATGTGAGTTAGATGGTGAACCATTAAAGTCTAGCAGCCCTCATCTTTAAAACTGGTGCAAGGGAAACATTATCATTTAAACCTGGGGACCTACTGGCTTCAAGAATAATCTGCCAATATACTTCCCGATATTCAGTCTTTGCTTCCCATAAACCACCCCTCTCATCTTTCTGAATTTCTTCTATAATAAAACAGTATATTTTGCTAGGGGGCAGGTGTGGGTGTGTTTATATAACGCATTAGCAATTTTTCTATTTTTTATGTCATGAACATGTTCATATATTCTTCTTCTAATCTTCCTTTCAGTTTTGCCAACATAAAAACTGAAACACACCTTACATATAGCAATATATACCACTCCTGCAGAATCACAGGTACTGCGAGTCTTACTTATTATTTCTTTTCCCCTAGCTTCAATAAAGACACTTCTAGTGTCAGCCATCCAGGGACATTGTGCACACATTTTACATGAAAAAAGTGCCATTAAGCTTCACTGTTTTCTTTTTCTAATTATGTATTGGCAAAAGCCAGTCTTTAATGTTACGTCCCCTTCTGAAAATAATCTTGAGGGGTATGCTTTCTTTTAAACCAAGATCACGTATTCTAATAAATTTATTCCATTCCTTTTCAAAGACTTTTTGGACAATACCACCATCTCCGCTAAAATCTGTAATAAAAGCCCTGTTGAAATTCTTAACAATATTCTTAGGGCTAGTAGTATCCTCTATCCTAGTTTTGTTGTCATGAAACTTAAAATTTTTAACTTCTTTACCCAAAATGGGTTGAAATCTATTTGCTCTACTTCTAGTGACTTCATCTTTTATTTTTGTAATAAATTCTAAAGGGTATCCCCTTTCCAAAAACATTTGAACCAAAAACTCACTCTCTTCATTGAAATCTAAATCATCAGAAGTCATTCTCAAAATTCTAACGAACTGACCTTTCACAATGCTTCTTTTTTGGTGGATAGGATGTCCACTAGTGAAGTGCAAATAGCAATTGGGAAAAGTTTTCTTCCTAAATACTCTTGATTTGAAATGGTTATCGTCTTTTATTAATGTCACATCCAAATAATTGATTTCTTGAAAACCAATTTCATGGGTAAATTTTAAAAAAAATCAGTGGTATTATTTATGTACTGTATAAATTCATCTAACCTTTCTTTGGTGTCTTTCCATAAAATAACTATATCATCAAGGTAATGTTTGTATAAACCAACAATCTTTATATACGCTATCATGAATAAAATTTGTTTTCCAGGTGTTTAACACCATATTGGCGTAGATGGGGGCACATCTTGCTCCCATCGCTACACCACTTCTTTGTTGGAAATATTCTCCTTGAAAAAATATACAGTTGTATTTAAGCACCATTTCCATCAATACAGTACAATATAAATTTCATTGTCCGATATATCACCTGAAAATCTAATGGCTTCTTCAAACCATTCAAGACCTATATTATGTGGAATAGAACCAAAAAGGTCCAACACATCAATAGTTACAAAAATAAGATCTTGTTTGAACATATCATCTTTAACCTTGTGTAAAAAATCCCAAGAATCTTTTAGGAATGAAACATGTTTCATCAGATTTTTTCAAATTTAACATCAATAAATCTAGCTAGAAGGGAAATAGCTGAACCTTCAGCAGCTACTACAGGACGCAAAGGGGGTCCTTAGTTTTTGTGGACTTTTGGAATGCCAAAAATGGAAGGAACTTTTGGCTTGTCATAATGTAAAAAGTCAAATATATCCTTGTCAATAATTCCTTCCAAAAACAAATTATATAAAGTAGAGTAGATTCTTCTGTATCCAATATGAATTTCATTTTTGGATACATTTCCATATTTTGACGTATCCAAAAGAATATGGAACATTTTAGCTTCGTACATTATGTTGTTCATTAAAACAATACCACCCCCTTTGTCAGGTTTCATCACTCTTAAATTGGCATTCCCTCTTAACTGATGTAATAAGTCATATTCAGTAGATGGAAGGTTAGATGCAAATTTATTTTTCTTCACTGCCTGTCTTAACTCTTCCTTAACTAGTTTTTCAAAATTTTTTAATTGTGCATGAATAGGTGGATTCCAAATACTTTTCTTTTTTAACTCATTAGATGCGTCTCCACATGGATTAACTCCACCAAAAATCAGTTAAAATTGATTTTCCTAAGAAACATTTTTAAATCAATCACAAGTTTACTAATATCACATTTTTTCTTAGGGACAAAATTTAGCCCTTAGGAAAACAGGCTAAAGTATACCTTATCTATATTGAATTCTGTGTAATTAAAAATATTAAAATTTCTGAACTCATTACATGTACAAACTACATTGTTTAAAAGACTCTCATCTTGAACCGTCTCCACATCACTTAAAGCCAACATCTGTTCAAAATTTTCAATAATCATGCCGCCTATGGTATATTTAAAAATGACACAGCTTCTATAAAAATACATACTCGCTTTACAGGGTCAATTTTCAACTGGTATCTTTTACAACTTTGTACAAATCTAAATACATTGAAAGTTTATCATGACCTACCATAAAGAGTACTCCATAACACGAGTAAGTAAGTGGCAGGCCAAAGCCTTTACCTCCAAATTATACTCTTACATAAACAGCTGCACACAGAAAACAGTACCTACCTGTACCAAATACAGAGGAAAATTTAA